>NC_141896.1:16356154-16383439 GCF_030686135.1 Camelina sativa | reverse complement strand
CAAACATGCTGCATCAAATTCGAACTCAACCTCCTTGCACAGCAACCTTGTCAAAGGTCTTGCAATTTTTGAGAAGTCCTTGATGAATCTCCTGTAAAACCCAGCATGTCCCAGAAAACTCCTGATGTCCTTCACTGTCTTAGGTGGTTGAAGCTGAACCATGACCTCAATCTTAGCTTTGTCAACCTCAATCCCTTTCTCATAAATTTTGTGTCTCAGAACGATCCCTTCTTCAACCATGAAATGGCACTTCTCCCAGTTCAGCACCAGGTTCGTCTCCTCACATCGCGTCAATACCCTGCACAGATTCAACAAACAGGAGGAGAAAGTGGAACCGTATACAGAGAAGTTGTCCATGAACACTTCCACTGACTCCTCAATTAAATCCGAGAAAATTGAATTCATGCACCTCTGAAAGGTGGCAGGAGCATTGCACAAACCAAATGGCATGCGTTTGTAGGCAAAAGTGCCATAGGGACAAGTAAATGTTGTCTTTTCCTGATCATTTGGGCGGATAGGGATTTGGAAGAATCACTATACCCATCAAGGAAACAATAATAGGGATGACTAGCTAGTCTTTCCAACATTTGATCAATGAAGGACAGAGGAAAATGATCTTTCCTAGATACAGCATTCAACTTCCTATAATCTATACACATCCTATGTCCTATGATGGTTCTAGTTGGGATTAAACTCATTTTGTCGTTTTTGATCACAGTTATGCCTCCCTTCTTAGGTACACAGTGCACTGGAGATACCCAAGTACTATCAGAGATAGGATAGATAACTCCAGCATCAAGTAGTTTTAGGATTTCTTTCTTAACTACCTCTTTCAGATAAGGATTCAATCTTCTTTGGGGTTCAATACTAGCATATGATTCATTTTCAAGATTGATCCTATGGGTGCAAAGACTAGGTGAAATTCCCTTGATATCATCTAAAGAATAACCAATAGCCTTTCTATACTTTTTTAGCTCAGTTACTAGCATCCCCAGTTCATCATCACTCAACCTAGCATTCACTATAACAGGATAAGTAGAATTGGTTCCCAGAAAGACGTACCTGAGCCTGGAAGGAAGAGTTTTGAGTTCAACCTTTGGAGCTTTCAGTTCCGACTAGTCGTCAGCATGGGAGTCTGGAATGATCGCGGTCGAGTGAGAGGGGTGCGACTCGATCGAGCGGGACATTGGTGTCTCGAGTCGGGTCTTGACGTCGGTCGAGTGGGACATATCACGTTTTGAACTCTCTGTCTCAACTGCATGTACCTTCTCTGCGTTAGATAGTTGCTCGAATTCCTCTGACCCATCCGTTTCTCTGTGGGAATCTAGCTGATGCTTGTAACAAGTGGTCTCCCCATGCAGAAACCCTTCTTCTCCATCCTTGGTTAGAGAAGTTCTGAGATGATCCTCCTCAGCCAGTTCCTCCAACAGCTCATCAGCCAACTTATCCATCTCCTCAATGTAGAAGACTTGTCCTCCTATTGTTGGCTTCGTCAAAGTATCCTTGATGTCAAACTTCATAATGAAATCGTCGCCCAGATTGAGATCAATCTTGCCATTTCTGACATCAATGATGGCTCCAGCAGTCGCTAGGAAGGGTCTTCCTAAAATCAGAGGATCTTTAGGTTCTTCATCCATCTCCAGAACCACGAAGTCGGTTGGCACTTCCACGTCTCTGATCCTGACAGGTAAGTCCTCTAAGATACCATGTGGAAGTCTCACTGATCTATTTGCAAGGATGAGGGAGATGTCGCATCCCTTAAACCTTGTGAAACCCAACCTCTTAGCCACAGAGAATGGCATCAGATTCACTGAAGCGCCAAGATCACATAAGCACCTCTCAAAAGACATAGGTCCAATGGAGCAGGGTAGAGTGAATGATCCAGGATCTTTGAACTTCTTGGGTACAACCTTCTTCTGGATGATTGCACTGCACTCAAGACTTAGTACAACCATGCCTTGAACTTATTTTGATCTCTCCATCACTAAGTCCTTGAGGAATTTCTGGTAGTGAGGAACAAGTGCGAATGCATCCAGCAATGGCATCCTCAACTCAATCTCCTTGACTTGTTTTTCGAACAAGGCTTTGTATTTCTCAGTAAGCTGTTTCTTGAACCTCACTGGAAATGGTAGAGGAGGCTTGTACGGTGGAGGGATGAACCTCGCAGGTCTGTCTTCAGAAACAACATGCTCCTTAACCGCTTCATGTTCGGACTGCGTCACTGGTTCAACCGGGTCTTTGACTGCTTCGTCTGGGTTCTCCATCTGAGCGTCATCCTGACCAAAATCCTCCCTAGCTAATTCCTCACTGTCCTTAGTGACGTCTGGAACTCCTTGTCTGGGAGGCAATGTTTTCCCACTTCTCAGCGTAATGGCATTGGCGAACACCTTGGGGTTCTGAACAGCTTTACCTGGGAATTGGCCAGGCTTTAGGGCAGAAGTAGAAGCCGATTGGCCCTCCATGTACCTTATCTTCGAATTCAGAGTTTTGAATATGACGTTCAGATCATTGTAGGAACATTCCATCCTCTGACTAAGGTCAGCGAACTTCTTTGTAGTATCCATGGAACCGCTAGCTTGGCCCTGAAGAATTTGTTGCATCATCTGCTTCATTTCTTGATCTGGGGTTGGTGTAGGCTGAACTGGTTGAGGGCGAAATCCTGGCGGTGGTCCTAAGGGAGCTTGGTAACCCTGCTGGAACTGTTGTTTTGGAGCGAATCCCGGATTGTAAGGCACAAAAGGTTTTGTTGCCCTTGCTGTTTTTGTTGAGGCGGGTACACCTGATCGTGTGGATTAGCAACATTGGTACTTCGGTAAGACAAATTGGGGTTCGTCTTGTAGAGGTTGTAACCTTTGTTGTATCCACCCTGATTCTGAACATAGCTGATCTCTTCACTCTGCTCAGCCTCCCCATCTGGAACTTGGAAAGGGTCGTCCTCAGAGACAAAGTGGACGCTCCTCTGCTGGCTCAGCAAGATACGGTCAAGCTTCTCATTGACATTCTTGAGGTCCTTCTTGTACTTCTCTTCAGAACCAGCATCGCCGTGAAATGTGCGGTCATAATCCACTTGTACTTGCCGTCGGACTGAGCGAGATTCTCCACCAGTTGCCAACCTTCATCTACGTCCTTGTTCAGGAAGTTACCCTTAGAAGCAGTGTCAAGCAGCATACGTATTTTAGGAAGGACACCACGGTAGAGAGTACTCAGTAATGACTCGTTGCTGAAACCATGGTGTGGGCACTGGCTGTGGTAACCCTTGAAACGCTCCCATGCTTCACAGAATGATTCTGAGCTCTTCTGAGTGAAGCTGGAAATCTCATTCCTGAGACGTGCTGTTCTAGAGTTGGAGAAAAACTTGGCCAAGAATACCTTCTTGCAACCATCCCAGGTGGTGATTGATCCCTTGGGAAGGTTTTTCTCCCATTGGTGAGCCTTGTCTCCCAGGGAGAAAGGGAAAAGGCGCAACTTGTAACCATCCTCACTCACGCCGTTGATCTTGGTGAGACCACAAAGACGGTCAAACTCGTCCAAGTGGTCGAGTGGATCCTCCATAGGCAACCCGTGAAACTTGTTTCCTTGGATCATGGTAATCAGACCACTTTTGATTTCGAAGTTGTTGTTCGGCACGGCGGGAGGGACGATTCCAGCACGTTGAGTGTGAGTGTTCGGTGCATCCCCAGCACCAATGTTTCGCGGTCCCTGATGTGGTTCATGCTGTTGTTCCATAGTGACGTGTGCAGGATGCTCAATGGGTTGACGAGCTTGTCGTGGGCTTTGCAACCGGTTGATTTCGTCGATCACAGGAAGGAGACTCTGATGCTCTCTTGATCTGGTGTGCATGCAAGGTGTCAATCAACAGGAACCTGAGATGCAAAACAAACAAGCAGAAAACCAAAGCAAGTCAGTACTCGGAATGATAAGTGTAACAGAACTTAATCTTGCAAAACCTGAAATCTTAAATGTAGCAAAAAGAATCCCAAATGGCAACGGCGCCAAATTGATACTAGGATTTTTGTGTCTCCTATCCTAGCAGGTTCAATTAACCTTATGTAGTTGTAGTACTTAAGGTGTCAATCCAAATGGGATGTTGCTAACAATCAAGATGCAATCAAGCAATCACAAGTCAAGCCAATTCAAGAAGAGTGTTTGTCTAACAATCCTAGAATGGTCAAAATGCAAAACGAAAATGAGTTACAGAACTAGAAACGAGATTGCATGACAAGAAGCGGAAATGAATAGAAACTTAAACGAGTCTAAGCATGAACTACAAGAAAACGAGGAACAAAATAGTCTCGGGAATGTAATAAAAATCAGAAAGATAAAATTCCTAAGGATGGGAGTAATTGATGTCGGTGGAGTATCCTAGTCTACAGAGTGTTTAACATGCCACAAGCAATCTATCCCTAAACAATGAACATCACAACTTAGCTAATCCAATCTCTTGGTAAAAGCTACTCAGACTCAACCACTTCCATACCTAGCTCTCGCTAGAGAAACGTGGTCGAGTAGGCATGACAAACAAGTTCATTCATGTCAACAAACATCCTAGACAACTAATCTCTTAGGCTAGGAAAGTAAGTCTCTGGCACTAGTTGGTCAGACATTTCATCGAACACCTTTTGGGTGTGGAAATGTCTCGAACCTAGTTCCAATTGATCAGAGAGAAACTAGTAATTCTAACTCTAGTCCAGAAGGGAATCATACAAATCAAGCTTAAACACCCTACATCCTAAGATCCTCCACCTAATCTATCCCATCCTCAAGAACTAAGGCACTACTCAGATCCGGAAATCATCATCAACAATACAAACTCAGAAAACATTGAAACAAGCATTCTTAGATAGGTAAAAATGAGATAAACAAGTTTGTAGAAGAAATCAAATGCAAATACTCAATGTATTAAAAGATATCTGGATACAAAGTCAGAAAACGGTTTTTGGTGGCTAGGAAAACCTTACAAAATAAAAACGAGATAAAAACTAAGATCCTCTCGCAAAGACTTAACAAAACGTATTTATAGTAAAGACATAAAATCCCTAAAACTTAAAACGACAAGATGAAGAGTCGGTTTGGGAATCTCCTGAAGCGTGTAAAATGGAACGTCTTCCTGACATGTGCGAACGAGTAATGGCTCGAGTGAGTGATGGCGTTGGCTCGAGTGGAGTGATGGCGTTGGCTCGAGTGGAGTGATGGCGTTGGCTCGAGTGGAGTGATGGCGTTGGCTCGAGTGGCGCGACTCAAACAGAACGACAGCGCGACTTGAACGGCACGACAGCGCGACTCGTACGGCACGACAGCGCGACTTGAACGGCACGACTCGAACGGCACGACAGCGCGACTCGAGCTGGATGTATACGCTTACACTAAAACGATGATAACTTTTGAACCACAGCTCCGATTGGCTTGAAATAAATGGCATTGGAAAGATGACTCAATTCTATACAACTTTTATGAAGACGTCGAAAGCTGAATCCCCCGACCGGTGGCTCGAAGGACGACTCGAATGGCGACTCGATCGATGGTCAAGGTGTTGCTTGAGTGGGTGACTCGAACGACGTCGAACAGCGACTCGAACGGCGATCGTCTCCTAGATACCTGAAATACTCCAAAATGCATAATGTATGCAAGGATGATGCAATAGCTACCTAGACATGCAAAGTGTATAGAAAAGACTAGAAAATGTTGCAAAACAATCAGTTGTCCTAGCTAAATGCATGATAAACATATGCTAAAAGGAGACAAAATATAGACATATCAGCCGTTTTGGTGGGACTTTGTTTGCCGGTTGGGTGTTGCTTCATATGTATCCGTTTGCGAAAGGTTTGATGGGAAGAGGAGGAAGAACATCGACAATTGTGTATGTTTGGTCAGGACTTGTCGCTATCCGATTCTCTCTTCTGTACACTACTATTAAGAATTCGGAGATTGATGGAGGATGGTTTATATATATATATATATATATATTTATTTATCTTTTTGGCGTACATTTTTGTGCCATCTTTTTTTATCTTTGTATCCAAACAAGTCCCAACTAAATTCTCTACAATCTTTACAATCAAACATAATCATTTCCTTATTTGATAATATTAATTTTAACTTTCCTAAAATCTATCTAAAATTTAAAGTAATATGTTAGATTAAAATATAATCCTCCTTTCACTTTTATTTAATCTTATATTTAATTATTTTAATTACTATTTATTACACAAAGTTAATAAAATTTTAGATTTTTTTTCAGCATATGATGTGATTTAAAATTTTATAAACGGATATATATTTTAAAATTTGTTTTAGGATTTTTGTAACCAAACAAGTATATCTGGATATGGATTATTTTACATTTGAGTTATTTTAATATATAATGAATATTTACACTTTTATTAGTATCAAATACATATTTTCTATATTTATTTTAGTTAAAAATAGAGGAACTAATTTTTGATTCGAAATTATAATGACATATTCAAACTTATAATGAAATATTTGAATTAATTTCTTCAGAATGCATGGGTTTATTGATTTAGAAATCAAAGAAAAAAAATAAAAGAAATGGACCCGTGGTATACCACGGGGTAAATCCTAGTATCTTATATAATATGAGAAAGTTTTTTCTAACTTTGTCTGCCAATGCGACACTTGGCGTTCTATATTTGTGACACATGTCTTTATCACTAATCATAAATTAAACATTTTTTACATACTTTTATTTTATTTATGTCTTATATGGTGTATAGTTTGCTTAAAAAAAATATCACATTGTTACAAAAATATATTTTTTCCAACTTTTTAGTTTTAATATATATAAATATGAGAAGGTTTTTTCTAACTTTGTCTGCCAATGCGATACTTGGCGTTCTATATTTGTGACACATGTCTTTATCACTAATCATAAATTAAACTTTTTTTCATACTTTTATTTTATTTATGTCTTATATGGTGTATAGTTTGCTTAAAAAAAAATCACATTGTTACAAAAATATATTTTTTTCCAACTTTTTAGTTTTAATATATAAAATATTTCCTAATGAAAGCATACACCATATAACTTAAATATAAAACTACTGATCAAAGCAATTAAAAGAAAAAAAAGTTTTCATACTTTTAAAGTAAAAATTGAGACCAAGTTCATTTATGATAGACTAAGTTTAAAATATAGAATATATACTAATATATTTAAAAAAATCACATTGTATTCAATAATCATATATATTGTATTAAAGATAACACTGAGATAAAAATGAAACTGCTGATCGAACCAATTAAAACAAAAAAAAGTTTTCATACTTTTAAAATAAAAATTGAAGCCAAATTAATTCATGACAGACTAATTTAAAAATATAAAATGTGTTCTAATATACCTAAAAAATCACATTGTATCCAATAATCATATATATTGTATTAAAGACAAAATTTTAATTATATTTAAATATTCTATAAGTTAAAGTTTCACTGTCTTTAAAACGTATGTACTAAAAGAAATAAAAATAACATAATTGCTTAATCACCCCATGAAATAATAGGAAACAATAGTTTCACAAAATAATTTAATGGTAATTATAATATTTATTTTAAAATGATTAGAAAATAGATATAATATATCGAATCTAAAAAAACATTGACACATTTTTCTTTTCATGAATTTTATTCAAAATTTAATGTAAGATATAGCATAAGATATTTCATAAATTTTTATGACATGAGCCATATTTTAATATGCATTATTTCTATTTTTTTATATTAAGGGTGATTACAAGATTAGAGAGTAAACACTGGAGTATATGATAAATCATGAGTACACTTATTAAATATTCAAAATAATCATTGGTGATTCTTCTGTTACCTTGTAAAACATATTGTCTAGATTCATAATCTCATTAGTATAGTACAAAATTCAGGTTTTAGAAGTTTAGTTTATTGATTAGATGAATTTGAGTTGGTCTGATTTTTTTTCCTCACATATCTTATTTTAAAATCATCAAAATCTGATGGAAAAGTCAACATATAGATATTATAAGGTTTTATATAGTTAATTAAAAAAAGCATTTAGATGTAAGTTAAAATAAATTAGAAATGTAGTTATGTCAGAAAAATAATTGGAATGTATCTATTGTTTATATCAATTTTTCTAATTTGTCTTCCCTTCCATCTACACCAATTGACATGTTGGAGAGTTTGTTTTTTTTTTACAATTAAAAGAACATAATGAATAAGAATAGAGACAAGGACAGAGAAATAACATCATCATAGAAGTATAACACATTCTAAGCATTCATATAGAGTTTCTAATTCACAAGATATTTGTTAGGAGGCTAACTGAAGAAAATCAAACCGTAGCAACATATGGTAGAGTCAAAAAGAAAATCAAATATCAAGATTGAGTTAAAGAATATATAAAATTGTAAAACCACTCGCAAAAAGATAAATATTTATCAATTATTTTTCTTTACGATCATATAAGTCTTGATCACATCTATATATTACAGCTTTGGAAAAGATGTAGGGAAAGATGAGATTTATTTGTAAACAATTTTCAATACTCAATTTTCGTTTCGAATGTCTGATATCTGGTCTCTACACAAATTTCATGTGTGCTAAAACTATCTCCAATATATTCTATTTTTTACTCTAAAATAGAGCATAGTTTTTTCAATATGTCAATCTATTTTATGCTAAAAAATAGAGTTAGTGTAAAAAATTAAAGTTGCATATAGAGTAATCTTACCATTTACTCTATTTTAGAGTAAGATATAGAGTAGGGTTATAGCAAATGTTACTCTATAACAGAGTTTTGACTTTAAAATGGAGTGGGGTTGGAGATGCTCTAAGAACCTAACAATTTATCACAAAACAGTAAAATCTAAAACAACAAAACTTTGAGGGATTTAATTATTTCCACAAAAAAATTTTCGATATGTTTTGTTTATTTTATTTTGCATCCAAACATTAAGAACCATATATAAAAAGGAACAATTATTAACTTTTTTTTTAAAAAATCATATAAAAAATACGTTTCTAAATTTAAAATATATCATAATTAATAAAAATAAAATTAAATATATCTCGCGCATCGCACAAACCTATTTTTAACATATATATATATATATATGTTATAGTCATTAGTGCTGCATGGTGGGAAGTGAAACAGAGTGGGTGATATAAGAAACATAGCATACGTTTTTTTGTTTTTCTAAACAGATCATTCCATTGTTGTTTCTGGAGGATTGTTTACTCCGTTAAGATTGGGTTGGCTGGTTTTATATGAAGATTATAGTTCTTGTTATAATCAATTTTTAAAATTTAAAACTTTTAAATTGGGGCTAATGTTTACAAATTTTTTGGTGAAAAAATGGAAGTTTTCTTCTTTAGTTTACGTACGTTTTGTTTTAATTTCTAGGGTTAATTTAATATTCAACCCTAGCTTTGTATTCTGCTTCACCGGTGAGAATCAATTAGAGCAGGCTTGCTGTAAGCACAAACCAATGATTTCCCAACGCAAGAAACGTTCTTCGGATTCGACGAGAAGAGGAAAAAACATGGAACTCCGTGACATCGTCCAGGTCCCTCCGACGCCGGACAACAACCCGGCGTCTCTTCCAATCGTTCTCCGTGACATCGATCCAAATCCGGCGACGGTTCCGACCGCTCCGGGAGACACCGATTCCGGGTCATCTTGCAAAGACGACGAACCGGATCAAACCGATCTGAGAAACAGTGAAGAAGAAGAAGACGAAAAAGATGAAGAAGAAGAAGATACCTTGCGTTACAAGATAGCTCATCCTTTAACTCGTATCGTTAAAATCTCTCCGCTCATCATCGCTCTTTATCGGTACTAATAATATCTCTCTCTGTACGTGTCAGTTACAAACACTTTGATGTCACACTTTTCAGGATGTGTTGTGATTTTGTTTATATATTTTTTTTTTTATTATTATTACAGGACTCTAATAGTTGTTCGAGTTGTATCTCTTGTTCTGTTTCTCATCTGGAGAATCAGAAACCCAAACAACAAAGCAATATGGTTATGGTTACTCTCTGTAACCTGCGAAATCTGGTTTGCTTTCTCTTGGTTACTCGACCAAATCCCTAAGTTGTTCCCTGTGAACCACGGAACCGATATCGAAGCCTTAAAGGAGACATTCGAACCGTCATCAGAGCCCGATAAACCGACCGAGAAATCGGATCTTCCGGGTATTGATGTGTTTGTTTCAACGGCTGATGCAGAGAAAGAGCCTCCATTGGTCACAGCCAACACAATCCTCTCCATTTTATCCGTTGATTATCCTGTTCAGAAGCTCTCTTGTTATCTCTCAGATGATGGAGGATCGCTTCTTACCTTTGAAGCAATGGCTGAAGCGGCTAGCTTTGCGAAAACATGGGTGCCGTTTTGCAGGAAACATAACATCGAGCCGAGGAATCCGGAGACTTACTTTGGTTTGAAGAGGGATCCTTATAAGGGAATGGTGAGGCATGATTTTGTTAGAGATCAACGGTATGTGAAACGAGGTTACGAGGAGTTTAAGGTTCGGGTTAACGCGCTGTCTCATTCCATTAGAAGGAGATCGGATGCGTTTAATAGCAAAGAAGAGATTAAAGCTTTAGAGAAATGGAAGCATTGGAAGATTAGAGTTGAAGAGGACCAATTCAAGGAGCCAAGGCCTGCTTTAGTAGCTCCTAAAGCTACTTGGATGAGCGATGGAACTCACTGGCCAGGTGCTTGGGCTGTCCCTTGTCCGCACCATTCCAGAGGTGATCACGCTAGTGTCATACAGGTAAATAAAACGCATGGTTTGAGATCTGCTTGATATATAGCGTTTGAGTTTTGACTCGTTGAGAATGGTGATTTTTGTTTTGCTTGTAGGTATTACTTGATCCTCCACGAGACAAACCAGTTATGGGGAGAGGTGGTGAAGGGCGCACACTTGATTTTGAAGGGATAGACATTCGTTTGCCGATGCTTGTTTACGTGAGCCGCGAGAAACGACCTGGCTATGACCATAACAAGAAGGCAGGAGCTATGAATGCTTTGGTACGAGCCTCGGCTATAATGTCTAATGGACCGTTCATCTTGAACTTGGACTGTGACCATTATGTCTACAACTCTAAAGCATTTAGAAATGGGATCTGTTTCATGATGGACCGTGATGGTGACCGCGTTTGCTATGTTCAGTTTCCGCAGAGGTTTGAAGGAATCGATCCTTCTGACCGCTATGCTAACAAAAATACTGTTTTCTTTGACATTAATCTACGGGCTCTCGATGGGATCCAAGGTCCAATGTATGTTGGGACAGGATGCCTCTTCCGTCGAACAGCGCTTTACGGTTTTGACCCGCCTGATGTTTTTGTGGCGTACGAAGAACCATCTGGTTGTTACGACTGCTGTTTCCCGCGGATCAAGAAACGCAGGCCCGCAACCGTAGCTTCTGAACCAGAGCACTACATTGACGTCGAGGACGAAGATCAGAGTTTGATTCCAAAGCAATTCGGTAGCTCGAGTATGCTCGTGAGTTCAGTTAAGGTCGCGGAGTTTCAAGGTAGGCCACTAGCTTCGGTTCACTCGAGCAGACGCGGGCGTCCTCCTGGTTCTTTAACCGGAAGCCGTGAACCGCTTGATGTTGCGATGGTAAACGAGGCGGTTAACGTGATCTCTTGTTGGTACGAGGACAAAACAGAATGGGGAATCAATGTCGGATGGATCTACGGATCAGTAACCGAAGATGTGGTGACAGGTTTTCGAATGCACGAAAAAGGATGGAGATCATTCTATTGTGTAACGGAGCCAGACGCATTCCGCGGAACCGCACCTATAAACCTAACTGACCGGCTCCACCAGGTTCTCCGTTGGGCCACTGGTTCAGTCGAGATCTTCTTCTCCCGAAACAACGCTATCTTCGCGGGTCGAAAACTCAAATTTTTCCAGAGAATATCTTACCTCAACGTTGGAATATACCCATTCACAAGCATTTTCATCTTAACCTATTGCTTCCTCCCGCCGTTATCTCTCTTCTCTGGTCACTTCGTTGTTGAAACACTCACCGGATCATTCCTCGTTTATCTTTTGATAATCACATTGTCTCTCTGTGGATTAGCTGTTCTTGAAGTCAAGTGGTCAGGTATCTCTTTAGAAGAATGGTGGAGAAACGAACAGTTCTGGTTAATAGGCGGCACTAGCGCACATTTAGTCGCGGTGCTTCAAGGTATACTCAAAGTCATAGCCGGAATCGAAATCTCATTCACCTTGACTTCAAAATCTTCAACAGGAGGAGATGAAGAAGAGGATGATTTCGCTGATCTTTATCTCTTTAAATGGACTGCTCTGATGATTCTTCCTTTGACTATCATAATCTTGAACATCGTAGCGATACTCTTCGCGGTTTGTAGGACTGTTTTCAGTGAGAGACCACAGTGGAGTAATCTTCTTGGTGGGACTTTCTTTGCTGCTTGGGTGTTGCTTCATATGTATCCGTTTGCGAAAGGTTTGATGGGAAGAGGAGGAAGAACACCGACAATTGTGTATGTTTGGTCAGGACTTATCGCTATTTGCTTGTCTCTTCTCTATATTACTATCAAGAATTCGGACATTGATGGAGGATGGTTTCTGGTGACTTAGATGCATCCCCATAGATAGGAGAATGTAAATATATGTTATAGTGCTGCCGGTTGGGAACTGAAAACAGCAGAGTGGTGATATAAGTCACACAGCATACATTTATTTTTTAAAACAGATCATTCCATTGTGGTTTCTTTTATGTTGGTTTTGGATGGTTTAATCCGTTAAGATTGTCTTGGCTGGTTTTATATGTTTTGTGCGATTGTTATGATCAGAAAGTCCAACCGAGAGGAAGGTTGGTTAATTGGGGCTAATATTTCCAATTTTTTTAGGAAGTGTTTCTTATTTACGTTTTGTTTTCTAGGGTTAATTAATAATTTCATATTGAACCCTAGCTTTGTATTCAAAGCCTGACAGAGAAAACTTATTATAGAACATTTCTTTCTTTGGAGTATATTTAATTTCAGAGAGAACCATATATGCAGTATGCCAGTTTATTTGGGACCTGCCTTTGTTTCAAACCCTTCTTGAGGAAGCAGCATGGAGATTCCTTTTCAGTCGTCCGCTGTATATATATTCAAAAGATCCGCTGTAGCACATTGGCTAAATGCTTCTTAAGATCTAAGTTGCTCTTCAGAATTCCGCGTAAAATGCCCGACAGCGAAAAATTTAATTTGGAACAATTCTTCCTTGCAGTATATGTCAGAGAGCTCTAAAGATACATTTTGCCAGACTTTTACTTGGGACCCGTCTTTTCTTTAAACCGTTCTTGGTAAAGCCGAGGAAATGGCTTGGGGATGCATTTCTTAGTTGTACGCTGTGTATTATTCAAAAGATCTGCTGTAGCACATTGGCTAAATGTTTTTTAAAGTTCTAAGTTGCTTTACAAATTTCCGAGTTCAAAGCAAAAAAATTATTCTAGAATATTTCTTTCTGGCAGTATATCCATTGTGCCAGTTTTTTACTTATTTTACTTAGGACCCCGCCTTTGTTTCAAAACCTTATTGGTATTGCCAAGGATGCGGCATGGAGATGTCTTATTAGTAGTCCGCTGTATATATATTTAAAAGATCCGCTGTAGCACATTGTCTAAATGCCTAAATGCTCTTTAGAACTAAGTTGCTCTTTAAAATTCTGGGTTCAATGCCCGACAGCGGAAAATTTAGTTTGGAACATTTCTCTCTTGCAGTATATGTCGGAGAGAACAATAGATACATTGTGCAAGTCTTTTACTTGGGATCCGCCTTTGCTTTAAACCGTTCTTGGTAAAGCCGAGGAAGCGGCTTGGAGATGCATTTATTAGTAGTAAGCTGTTTCTATATACAAACAATCCGCTAGAACATATTGGCTAAATGGGTTTTAAGATACAAGTTGCTCTTAAAATTTTTGATTTCAAATCCTGACAGTGGAAAATTTATTTTGGAACAATTTTTTTGTGCAGTATATGTCAGAGAGAACTTGAGATACATTGTGCTAGCCATTTACTTAGGACCCCGCCTTTCCTTCAACTCATTCGTGGTAAAGCGGAGGAAGCGGCTTTGGGATTCATTTCTTAGTAGTACGCTGTATATTGATGCAAACAATCCTCTAGATTCCATTGGCTAAATGGTTTTTAAGATCTAAGTTGCTCTTAAAATTTTTGGTTTCAAAGCCCGGCAGCAGAAATTTATTTTAGAACATTTCTTTTTTTGGAGTATATTTCGGAGAGAACAATAGATGCATTGATCCAGTTTACTTGGCACCCGCCTTTGTTTCAAACCCTTCTTGGTACTGCTGAGGAAGCGGCATGGAGATGTCTTTTTAGTAGTTCGCTGTATATATGTACAAAGATCTGTTGTAGCACATTGGCTGAATTCTTCTTAAATTCTAAGTTGCTTTACAAATATTCGGGTTCAAAGTTGCTGTAGCACATTGTCTAAATGCTCTTGTGATCCAAGTTTCTCTTCAGAATTCTTGGTTCAAAGTCCGGTAGAGGAAAATTCATTTTGGAACATTTTTTTTGGAAGTATATGTAGGAGAGAACTAGAGACATATTGTGCCAGTCTTTTACTTGGGACCCGCCTTTGGTTCAAACTGTTCTTGGTAAAGCCGAGGAAGCGGTTTGGGGATTCAATTCTTAGTATTATGCTGTATATAGATGCAAACAATCCACTAGAACCCATTGGCTAAATGGTTTTTAAGATCTAAGTTGCTCTTAAAATTTTTTGTTTCAAAGCCCGGCAGCAGAAAATTATTTTAGAACATTTCTTTTTTTGGAGTATATTACGGAGAGAACAATAGATGCATTGATCCATTTTACTTGGCCCCGCCTTTGTTTCAAACCATTCTTGGTACTACTGAGGAAGCGGCATGGAGATGTATTTTTAGTAGTTCGCTGTAATTATGTACAAAGAGTCGTTTTAGCACATTGGCTAAATGCTTCTTAAATTCTAAGTTGCTCTACAAATATCCGGGTTCAAAGCTCGGCAGCGGAAAATTTATTTTAGAATTTTTTTTCTCATGCAGTGTATGCATTGTACTAGTCTTTTACTTAGGACCCGCCTTTGTTTCAAACCCTTCTTGGTATTGCCAAAGATGCAGCGTGTAGATTCCTTATTAGTGTGCCCGCTGTATATACATTCAAAAGATCCACTGTAGCACATTGGCTAAAAGCTCTTGATATCCAAGTTGCTCTTCAGAATTCTGGGTTCGAAGCCCGGCAGCGGAAAATTCATTTTGGAACATTTTTTTTTGGAAGTATATGTAGAGAAGAGACACATTGTGCCAGTCTTTTACTTGGGAACCGCCTTTGCTTCAAACCGTTCTCGGTAAAGCCGAGGAAGCGGCTTGGGGATGCATTTCTTAGTAGTATGCTGTATATAGATGCAAACAATCCTCTAGAACCCATTGGCTATATGGTTTTTAAGATCTAAGTTGCTCTTAAAATTTTTGGTTTCAAAGCCCGGCAGCAGAAATTTCTTTTAGGAATTTCTTTTTTTGGAGTATATTTCGAAGAGAAAAATATATGCATTTATCTAGTTTTCTTAGCACCCGCCTTTGTTTCAAACCATTCTTGGTACTGCTGAGGAAGCAGCATGGAGATGTCTTTTTAGTAGTTCGCTGTAATTATGTACAAATATCCGTTGTAGCACATTGGCTAAATGCTTCTTA
This sequence comes from Camelina sativa, assembly GCF_030686135.1. NCBI lineage: Eukaryota > Viridiplantae > Streptophyta > Magnoliopsida > Brassicales > Brassicaceae > Camelina > Camelina sativa. Next base: position 16,367,742 of record NC_141896.1, on the reverse strand, counting down.
AATTATAAGTTGCTCTAAAAATATCTAGGTTCAAAGCGCCTTTGTTTCAAACCCTTCTTGGTATCGCCAAAGATGCAGCGTGAAGATGCCTTATTAGTTGCCCGCTATGTAAACATTCAAAAGATCCGCTGTTGCACATTGGCTAAATGCTCTTGAGATCCAAATTGCTCTTCAGAATTCTAGATTCAAAGCCCGGCAGCGGTAAAATAATTTTGGAACATTTTCTTTTGGAAGTACATGTAGGAGAGAACTAAAGACACATTGTGCCACACTTTTACTTGGGACCCGCCTTTGCTTCAAACCGTTTTTGGTAAAGCCGAGGAAGCGGCTTGGGGATGCATTTCTTAGTAGTATGCTGTATATAGATGCAAACAATCCTCCAGAACCCATTGGCTAAATGGTTTTTAAGATCTAAGTTGCTCTTAAAATTTTTGGTTTCAAAGCCCGACAGCAGAAATTTATTTTAGGAATTTCTTTTTTTGGAGTATATTTCGGGGAGAAAAATATATGCATTTATCTAGTTTACTTAGCACCCGCCTTTGTTTCAAACCATTCTTGGTACTGCTGAGGAAGCAGCATGGAGATGTGTTTTTAGTAGTTCGCTGTAAATATGTACAAATATCCGTTGTAGCACATTGGCTAAATGCTTCTTAAATTCTAAGTTGCTCTACAAATATCTAGGTTCAAAGCGCCTTTGTTTCAAACCCTTCTTGGTACTGCCAAAGATGCAGCGTGAAGATGCCTTATTAGTCGCCCGCTGTGTAAACATTCAAAAGATCCGCTGTCGCACATTGGCTAAATGCTCTTGAGATCCAAAATGCTCTTCAGAATTCTGGGTTCAAAGCCCGGCAGCGGAAAAATAATTTTGGAACATTTTCTTTTGGAAGTACATGTAGGAGAGAACTAAAGACACATTGTGCCAGTCTTTTACTTGGGACCCGCCTTTGCTTCAAACCGTTCTTGGTAAAGCCGAGGAAGCGGCTTGGGGATGCATTTCTTAGTAGTATGCTGTATATAGATGCAAACAATCCTCTAGAACCCATTGGCTAAATGGTTTTTAAGATCTAAGTTGCTCTTAAAAGTTTTGGTTTCAAAGCCCGGCAGCTGAAAATTATTTTAGAACATTTCTTTTTTTGGAGTATATTTTGGAGAGAACAATAGATGCATTGATCCAGTTTACTTGGCCCCGGCTTTGTTTCAAACCATTCTTGGTACTACTGAGGAAGCGGCATGGAGATGTATTTTTAGTAGTTTTATGTAAATATGAACAAAGAGTCGTTTTAGCACATTGGCTAAATGCTTCTTAAATTCTAAGTTGCTCTACAAATATCCGGGTTCAAAGCTCGGCAGCGGAAAATTTATTTTAGAATTTTTTTCTCATGCAGTGTATGCATTGTGCTAGTCTTTTACTTAGGACCCGCCTTTGTTTCAAACCCTTCTTGGTATTGCCAAAGATTCAGCGTGTAGATTCCTTATTAGTTGCCCGCTGTATATACATTCAAAAGATCCGCTGTAGCACATTGGCTAAAAGCTCTTGATATCCAAGTTGCTCTTCAGAATTCTGGGTTCAAAGCCCGGCAGCGGAAAATTCATTTTGGAACATTTTTTTTTGGAAGTATATGTAGGAGAGAACTAGAGACACATTGTACCACTCTTTTACTTGGGACCCCGCCTTTGCTTCAAACCGTTCTCGGTAACGCCGAGGAAGCGGCTTGGGGATGCATTTCTTATAAGTATGCTGTATATAGATGCAAACAATCCTCTAGAACCCATTGGCTAAAAGGTTTTTAAGATCTAAGTTGCTCTTAAAATATTTTGTTTCAAAGCCAGCAGCAGAAATTTATTTTAGGAATTTCTTTTTGTGGAGTACATTTCGGAGAGAACAATATATGCATTTATCTAGTTTACTTAGCACCACCTTTGTTTCAAACCATTCTTGGTACTGCTGAGGAAGCGGCATGGAGATGTCTTTTTAGTAGTTCGCTGTAAATATGTACAAATATCCGTTGTAGCACATTGGCTAAATGCTTCTTAAATTCTAAGTTGCTCTACAAATATCTAGGTTCAAAGCTTTGTTGTGAAAAATTTATTTTGGAATTTTTTTTTCATGCAGTATATGCATTGTGCTAGTCTTTTACTTAGGACCCGCCTTTGTTTCAAACCCTTCTTGGTATTTGATCAAAGGTCAATTAATAACCCAAAGCACACTCAACCACGATCTAGTGGTGTCGTCGTAGCACTTTAGGGTCGAATCCACAGAGACCAAGCGATGCACTATGAAACTATATAGATCAAGTATAGCTAAAGTAATAAGAAAGTTTGTTTTCCAAGTAACCGATTAATGACAGAAATTAAATAAGAGTTTGTAAAATCAAGAGAAGGTATTGGGCATAGGGAATCAGTTAGGAGTTATGATCTCTAAATTTAGATGACAATTTGGGAAAGCATTAGACACCGTTCTTAAACTCAAATCTCGTATGTAAAACTAACCTACTGTCGCAGCATTAGTTATCTATGCAAGGAATTGATAAAACTCTAAACCGTCGTTTGAATCTAAACAATCCTAGCAAGCAAGAAGTTCAAGTTTGATTATGTTCACAAGGTGCCTCAACTTCAACTATCGTTGGCTAAGGATCACCTTGCTCATCTATGTTCATTTCAAGCAATTCAACAACACTTTTGATGCCTAGATGAATTTAACCTAAGATCATAAACTAGGTAGCTAATCTAGTTTAAGCAATAAGAACAACAATAGATGAAGAACACAATAGCTCAATCCCAAATCTAACAACCTAAGTCAGAGAATCATAAAACCCTTTTTTGAAACCTGTAACCCAGCAAAGAGACTACTCAGACATCGAACAACAACAATCACAAATCAAATATGAAGAAAACATGTTTGAATTGCAAATAAAAGGGTTCAGAATTCTTCTCCAAAGGTTTAGAAAGGATAAGAGATCTTCTCCCAAAGCTTACAAGTGCTCAAAGGCTGCGTAGAATAAAACTTGTCTTTTCAGAGGTCGAGGCTCGTGCTTAAATAGTAAAATAAAACCCTAAAAGTCGGTTTAAAACATAAAAGGAAAAGTTGCTTCGGGGACGGGACTGGTCGATCTCGAGCGAGGATCAGTCGAACCAGAACATTTTTCTGTTTTCACTCCATCTGCTTGCTAGCCCGATCAATCTTCAACCAATTAAGCTCCAGATGCATATTTTCATCCCCAAAACGCTCAGATTCCTTCCAAATCACCTAGAACATGTAAAGACTCACAAAAGACTAAAAGGACTCTAAAAGCACACTTGGACCTAACAAAAGACTCAAAACAAGTGTAAAAAATATAGTTAAACTTCTATAAAATACAGACACATCAATTCCCCTGGACTTGAATCTTTGCTTGTCCTCAAGCAAGAACAGACAAAAACTCATGAACAAAGAAAAGGTTTGAAAACGGAAACTCACAAATTCTTGGGAACATCTCCTTTGCACTCTTCATCACATCAAATCAAGAACTACTTTTTGTACTCTGCCCATGATTAGGATTGACACTCCCTACTCTGAACTCCACAGCCTTAGAGAACCTTCAGTCTCCCCATCGTTGTCTCTCTACATCAGATTAGTAAAAAGGTGCGGTCTTACCATGGGAGTATTGATCATCTGAACTTTTGACTCCTTCAACCTCTTATCGCCCAAGATCTCCTTCATATGCTAATTTTCCTCTTTCTTTTCTCACTTCCAAAGGATTGATTTCTCCCTAATTTTCTAGGGTATCATTTTATTTTATTTTATCAATCCTTTGCTCTTTTCTTGCGGACAGGTTTCCATGAGTTCCGAAAGATGCACGAGTTTACGCACACCCTTGGCTCACTTCTTTATTACCTATATTCTTCTTCTTCTTTTTTCCATCTTTTCTTTTCTCTTCTTTTTTTTTTTACTGAGTACTGAAGGGAAGAGAGAGGGGAAGCATACTTTGTAAGGAGATGCATGTCTCGTGAGGCTTGAAGGGAGGAGTCTTGTCCGATGTATACCAAGCCCCAAGGCAAGAAGTTAAATCCGGTTAAGTCTTGTCAAAGCTAGAGAAAACTTCTGGTTCAACTTATTGCTCACCTTGACGAGTGTCTTTTGGGGCGTGTTGAGCCTGCTCATGTTCATTCCAAGCTTCATTCCAAATCAGAGGTACAAAAGCAATCATAAGAGTGTTAGATCAAAGCAGAAATTCCTAGAAAAGCTCATAATTTCCAAGTTTTTTTTTTATGAAGACTCGATTAAACGACTCAAATGAAACAAAACCAAAAGAGAAACAACCAAAGAAAACAAAGTTAGTAACTTGGGAACATCCTTCCCAGTGTGAAAGGAAAACAAGAGACAGGTGTCCCGGACCACCAAATAAGACAAAACACAAGAAAAATTGCAAAAAGAAACCAGAAAAAGTGCAAAAAGAAACCAGAAACAACCCGAGAAACAGTTCAGAGATGGTCATCATGTCGAGGCATCCGAACGGCTAAGGGAGAGGCTGTCGCGGAATGAGTAGCGTGGAGGTTCTCTGTAGCTGCGTCGTCCTCACTACCTGCAGAGGCTGGGTCTGTCTGTGCCGGCACGAAACAAGAGGGCGCGAGGTTCTGAAGCCAAGAAGCCAGTCGCGTAAGAAGCAGGTTGTTCTTCCTCTGGGTATCGTAAACCCATCTCTCATACTCATAATGAGGCTCCTCCTTAGGTGTGTTAGCAACGAACTGGTTCACATCGAAAGGAGGAAATGGTAGAAGGGAATGAGATGGATGTGAAGATGTAGAGGCAACCGCAGGAAGTGTGCTGCTACGGGATCTGATGGCTGCAGGTTCGCGTTCCTCTGGTAAAAGGACATCATCGATTTCGCAAAGGGCGTCAGTTGGAGGATCAAAGTCGATGTTCTGTGCTTTGCAAAGTGAAGTGTAGAAAGGCCGAGGGATCAGCATATAGCGAAGGTGACCAGCCTTGTCCTGAAAGCTGTAGCAGAAGTTGTGACGCACGAGAATCTCACTAGTAAACATATACTTGAGGTCAAGCAACTTTCGCTTCGTGGCCGAAGTATGTGGTGGCAAAATGATGCCACAATACTCGATGATAGGAGTCACCAAGCTACCAATCAGAATCTGCTTGTTCTTAGCACGAGCCATGCTCCTCCGCATCTGTTCAAATTCCTTAGAAAGCAGGAATCCAAAGTTAACCTCATGAGTTTGTTGGTAAAGTGGCGAATCCAGAGCATTGAGGAACCGGCGAAGACAATGGAAGAACATCCACAACTCAGGTAGCTGCAAAGTGCTAGTCTCAGCCCTAGCATAAATGGTGTTGCTCAGGAACTTGGCAGTGATCCGAAGGACTGGGTTGCGGATGCGAGACTGTCTAGCTCCACGAGAAAAATAACTCCCAGCTCCAATCAGTTTCCAAACTTCAGTCCTGCTATCGAGCTTCTCCATCTTGCATAATTTGTTTCTAGCGAAACCGAAGATGTCACAGAGATCGAACATGGAGATGACATAGTGCTTTTTGAGCAGGAAGAAACTGATCAAACACTGCTCGGCCACCATGTCAGAGCCGCCTGGCAAATCCACTTGTATATTGGCAAGAAACTCTCGTGCGAGCCGCTCATGCAAGTCCCATGCCTTCTCAACAAAAGTACTAAACCCCATGTTCTTTACCAACTCATCAAAATCTGCTAACATACCCATCTTCTCAAAAAGCTCCCGATCAACAAAATGAGTTGGCTCCATATTGCACTGAGCAAGTAGCTTCAACCACTTAGTATCCTCATCATTCCAAACCCTTGTTGGTGGTTCCTCGGAAGGAGTGGCAGTCTCCTTACTACTTCGGCGTCGTTTAGGCATTCTCTACAAAAGAGGAATTATGCAATATGTGAGAAAGAGGGAATGTAATTGAAAATTCCCTAACTAATCAACATTTGTTACAAGCCTATACTAAATTCAAACCACAACAGCCTAAATCTAGTTCCAAGATTCAGTTAGGACAGTTAATCCTACTAATTTGCTCATCAATTGGAAAGAAGAAGAGAGAATAGCACAAATCGCAAGTTCAAACCTGGAAATCGCCGAAAATAGAACATAAATCGGGAGAGGAAGGACTTACCTTGTTCGAATGATTGATACAACAAATGGGTTGGACAAAGGGTGAAAAACCGAGTGGTAGAAACCCAAATTTTAATCAAAACAAAGGAGAAATCGAGAGGAGAAACATATCGGAGTCGGGGACGACGAGAGAGAAGGAAGGAAGAGATAGAAAGAAATTAGGTTTTATGTTCGGGAAATTGGACACGAAACCGGGTTTAAACCGGTTCAATTTAAGTCCAAAAACCGGAATACCGATTCCCTTCCTTCCTTTCTCCTTGCCTCTCTTTTTTTTTTTTTTTTTTTTTCTCGATGGACTTACCTGGAACGGGGATCGACCGATCCAAAATTGGACTGGCTGATCCTGATGGCTGTGGAACATTCCTTGAAAGAGATTCGAACCAATGCCTGAAAAATAAAACTCACTACCAAACGTGATTCTCGAGTGTTTCTGTAAAGTAAAACAAAAATAGCAAATTTCCTAACGAAAATCAAACCAAAGAAAAGGGTAAGCGAATGCAAACCCTGTGCGTTGCCTCTCCTTAGCGCTTGTTTAGAGTCTCGAGCCTGACTGTTCTTGCTGCCTAAGCAGCTTGGGGTTTCCCCAGGGGGAGAGAGGTTTCAATCGGATCATAATCCGCTAGGTGCGGCTTTAGGCGTTGACCATTGACAGTGAATTCTTTTCCCTCTTGGTCCCAAAGCACAACAGCACCATAAGGCATGACTTCCTTGATTCGAAAAGGTCCGGACCAACGAGAACGCAACTTCCCAGGAAAAATCTTCAGCGTTGAGTTGAAGAGAAGAACCAAATCATTTGCAGCAAAGTCCCTGGGAATAATTTTCTTGTCGTGTAAGGCCTTGGTCTGCTCCTTGTATATCTTGGCATTCTCATAAGCATCTATGCGAATTTCATCAAGCTCATTCAGCTGAATAAGGCGTCTCTCTGCTGCCGTCTTGACGTTGAAGTTCATCTGCTTAGTCACCCATAAGGAATGATACTCAAACTCGACAGGTAAGTGGCATGACTTCCCATAAACCAGCCGGAAAGGGGTAGTGCCGATGGGCGTTTTGTAAGCGGTCCGATACGCCCATAATGCATCATCGAGCTTCAAGGACCAATCTCTTCTGGTTGAGTTGACCGTCTTCTCCAAGATGCTTTTGATTTCCCGATTTGAGATCTCGACCTTCCCACTGGTCTGCGGATGGTAACGAGTGGTGACCTTGTGTGTCACGCCATGTTTTCTCAAAAGATTCGCAAAGAGCTTGTTGATAAAGTGAGTCCCGCCATCGCTTATAACCACTCTGGAACACCAAACCGTGGAAAGATTATGTGCTTGAACATCTTGAGGACCACTTTCGAATCGTTGGTAGGACTTGCTACAGCCTCAACCCATTTTGAAACATAATCCACTGCCACAAGTACGTAGAGATTTCCATAAGGTGGGAAAGGCCCCATGAAGTCGATTCCCCAACAGTCAAACACCTCGATTTCCAAAATAAAGTGTTTGGGCATCTCGTTCCGCTTAGCTATGTTCCCACGTCGCTGGCAGGAGTCGCATCGGGAGACGAAATCGTATGCATCACGGAATAAAGTGGGCCACCAGAGGCCGGCTTGGAGCACTTTTGTCGCGGTTTTGAATGTAGCAAAGTGTCCTTCATAGTTAGAACCGTGACAGTGGAAAAGGATCCCATGAACTTCTGTTTCTGGAACGCATCTTCTGTAGGGGCCGTCAGCATAATGCTTATAGAGATAAGGTTCATCCAGAAGTACCTCCGCGCATTGCGCAAAATCTTTTTCTTAGCGGTATCCAGTGAAATTAGGAGGTTCCTCTTCAGCACACAAGTAGTTTGCAATGTCAGCATACCATGGGGAATCATTACCTATCTGTTGAAGAACCTTGGCATCGGCCTTCTCTTCATAGCAATCCATGAAAGCTGCAACCACATACACATTCTCCTCAGGTAGTAGGTCATCTATGGGGATCTCTTCATCGATTCTCAGCCTAGAAAGGTGGTCTGCCATGCCATTCTCTAACCCTTTTTGTCTCTTATCTCAAGGTCAAATTCTTGCAAAAGCAGGATCCACCGTAACAGCCGCGGTTTAGCATCATTTTTTGTTAACAAGCAACGTAATGCAGCGTGATCTGTGTGCACAATGACCTTGGAACCGACCAGATAGAACCTGAATTTTTCAAACGCAAAGACTATGGCGAGTAGTTCTTTTTCTGTCGTGGCATACTTGGTCTGTGCCCCATCGAGCGTCCTGCTAGCGTAGTAAACGACATGCAACTTACCTTCCTTGCTCTGTCCCAAAACTGCTCCAACAGGAAAATTGCTTGCATCGCACATAACTTCGAACGGCAGGTTCCAATCGGGTGGCTGGACTATCGAAGCTGATATCAGAGTCTGCTTGATCGTTAGGAAAGCTTCGAAGCAATCTGTTGTAAACTCAAAGGAGATATCCTTGCATAGCAGCTGGGTGAGTGGTCTAGCTATCTTGGAGAAATCTTTTATAAATCTTTGATAAAAGCCAGCATGACCAAGGAAGCTGCGTATATCTTTCACGGGTTTTGGCGGTTGTAGACTGGACATCACCTCAATCTTTGTCTTGTCGACTTCTATCCCTTTCTCAGAAATTCGATGTCCAAGAACAATCCCATCAGTGACCATGAAATGGCATTTCTCCCAATTCAGAACAAGGTGTTTATCCACACAACGTTGAAGAACCTTGCTTAAGTTAGACAAACACGAGGAGAAGGATGAGCCCATACACCAAAAAATCATCCATAAATACTTCCATAATATCCTCTATCAAGTCGGAGAAGATCACATCATGCAGCGCTGAAAAGTGGCTGGGGCATTACATAACCCAAAAGGCATCCGTCGGTATGCGAATGTGCCATAAGGGCATGTGAAGGTAGTTTTCTCCTGATCATCCGGGTGAATCAGAATTTGAAAGAAGCCGGAGTAACCATCCAGGAAGCAGTAATAGGGGTGGTTCGCTAATCTCTCAAGCATTTGGTCAATGAATGGAAGGGGAAAGTGGTCCTTCCTGGTGGCTGAATTGAGCTTGCAGTAGTCGATGCACATTCGATGCCCTGTTACCGTCTTGGTGGGGATTAACTCGTTCTTCTCATTTGCAACTACTGTCACCCCTCCCTTCTTTGGCACTACATGGACTGGGCTCACCCAAGTGCTGTCATAGATTGGGAAATTAACCCTGGCTCCCAATAGTTTAAGGATCTCCTTCTTCACCACTTTCTTGAGGTTTGGATTTAGCCTCCTTTGGTGTTCAATGGACGACTTAGACGGGTCTTCAAGGTGAATCCGATGTGAGCATAACTCCGGTGATATACCTGAAATGTCATCTAAGGAATAGCCTAAAGCCTTTCTATATTTTCTTAACTCGCAGAGTAAGAGTGCGGTCTCAACATTGTTCAGGTTAGAATTGATAATAACAGGATATGTGGAGTTAGGTCCAAGATAAGCGTACCTTAGCCCTTCATGTAGTGGTTTTAAGTCCAACTTTGGAGCCTTGAGTTCGCTCCTGTCCTCCTGATTCGCCTTGGTCCCAGAGCAGGTCTCAGGATCGGTTGATCTATCGCTTAGAATGGTCAATCCATCGCTTTTATCGGTTGTTTCCACAGGAGGAGCTGGATCAGTCAGTCCAGTTTCTGGATCACTCGGTCCAGTTTGCAGGTTGATGAATAGGACTTCATGTTCCAGAACTGCTGTAGCATCGAGTGTCCTTGCCATTTTCTCAGTCTCCTCAGACAGATATCCCAGCTCTGGTTCCTTTTTTGTCAATGTGACGGCCAGATGATCACTTGTACACACTTCGTCTTAGATCTCGTCAGCTATTTCCCCTATTGTGTCAACCCAGAAGGTTTGACCATGATTGTGGGTTTCTTAGCTACTTTCTCCAGGTTGAATCTCAAAACCAACTCATCCATGTGCAAATCAATCTTTCCTTCTCGGACTTTTATCATTGCTTCAGCCGTGGCCAAGAAGGGATCTTCCAAGTAGAATGGGTTTTTGGGATTCCTCATCAAGTTTCAAAACAATGAAGTCAGTGGGTATGTAGCAGTTCCCAATCTGCACCGGTAGGTTTTCCAACACCCCTTCTGGACGTCAGGTAGAGCGATCAGCAAGGACTAGGATGACTTGGGTTGGTTTGAAGGTATACATACCAAGTCGCGTTACAACGCTGAGTGGCATCAGGCTCACACTTGCTCCTAAATCGCAGAGGCATTTATTGAACTTGAGATCTCCTATTGTGCAGGGTAGAGTAAACGGTCCTGGGTCTCCACATTTTTCTGGCATTCGATTTTGGAGCATTGAACTGCATTCTTGCGTGAGGTACATCACTCCTTTCTCCAAACTGAGCTTATCGGCGAGGATCTCCTTCATGTACTTCTTGAGAGATGGGACCATCCTTACTGCTTCGATGAAAGTTAGTCTGACCTGGAGCTCCCCTACCACTGATTTCAGTTTCTCATATTCTCGATCATGTATCTTGGACTTGCGACGCGTAGGGAAAGGTAGTTTGGGCGCATAAGGTTGTTGTGGTCTGTAGGTAGTGATGTTAATATGGGCTATGTGCCTGCGGGCCTAAACGGGTCCAGTATAAAAATTTAAGCCCGTGACCCATTAATTACACTATAAAATTAAACAGGGTCTAAATGGGTAGACCCGTTTAAAACCCATGGGTGTAACGGGCTTAATCAAAACTAAACGGGTAGTCCATTAAAAGAAATTATAACTTTATTTTATCAAAACGCTGTTGTTTATGATTAGGGTTTTCAAAACAACTATCTTCTCCGAATCGCGCTGAATCTGCCTCTGAAATTCAATGCCTTCTCCTCTAATAAACTCACCAACTCTCTGCTTCCGCCTCCAAGCCTCTTTGTCTCTTCCTCCATTATCGCCGTTTTGATTCTTAAAGTTTGGCACATAGCCACCGTAGGGATACAATGAGGAGGCTGTGTGAAAGTGAGTTGGTTGGTGATGCCGGTGGCTGGTGAAGAAAAAAAGAAGGTGATCGACGGTGTAAAGTTTACAAGCAAGCTCCAGCCAATCACTAGGGTTTTTAGTTTACTCTTTGTTAATCTAATTAATTATTAACAAAATCAATTTAATCAATTAATTAAAGATAAATGTCAATACCAAATATATTGTGAATTTGACTAAAAAAGATTACAAAGAATCAATGAGATAAGGAAAGAATTTTTTTTTTAATAAAACAAGGTAAGAGATTTTAGAAACGTATTAAAAGAAAAAATTGTTTAAACAGGCTTCACGGGTTAGTGTAAGTTTGACTGGTTTAAACGGATTTGGGTTCAAACGGGTTCAGATTTAAATGGGTATAAAACTGTTTCTGCTAAAAGGGTAAGGGCTTAAACGGGCCGGGTCCGCCCATATTAACATCACTATCTGCAGGGCTGCTCTCTTCCAGTAATGGCTGAATCAGGGATCTCAATATCATCAGAAGCTTG
>NC_141896.1:16251872-16356054 GCF_030686135.1 Camelina sativa | reverse complement strand
ACCCTAAATCTTTCTCCAATTCCAAACCGTTGAACAGAAATCTCTCATTATCTGAAATCGAGATGAAACCCTAATTGCGATGGCTAGAACCCATGGAGGAGGACGGAAGATTCCAACTCAGTGGTCAATGAGAATGAGATCTTCGGAGACAGTGGAGGCAATGGAGACGGTGGAGACAGCGGATGCAATGGAGACGGTGGAGACAGCGGATGCAATGGAGACGGTGGAGACTGCGGAGCCAATGGAGACAGAGGCAACCGTTCGCAACCCATCTGAGACAGAGGCTGTTTCAAACCAACCCGAAGAAGCGACTGAGATTTGTCAACCGAAACAGAAAAAGCGAAGGAAGTATCAAAAAAGGAAGAAGGGTGAAGATATTGAATAAGATCGTGAGGCTGTTAGTGGGGATGATTGTACGGTGGATGGCGATGAAGACTGTGATGATATTGGTTATGGAGACGAGGTAAACAGAAACAAAAACGAAGAGGAAGTTCGTCAATCTGAACCAGTTCTAGGTGTCGAACAAAATGGTGTAGTTGTAGAACCATTTCTAGGTGTGGAACGAAATGGTGTAGTTGTAGAACCAGTTCTAGGTGTGGAACAAAATGGTATAGGAAATGTAGGTGTAGAAGAAAACAATTGGGATTCCCATGTAAGAGAAAATGTCGAAAGAGATGAAGAAGATGCAGGTGTTGAGGAAGAAAATTGTGAAGACTTTGAAGCCGAATTTGGAAAAGCTGCGAGAGATGAGGAGGATAATGAAGATGATGCAGATAGTGGAGATGATATATGGGAAGATGAGAGGATTCCAGAGCCTCTATCAGACAGTGATGATGAAGATGATTGTGATGAAAATGGTGATGGTCATGAAGCTGAAGATCCTGAAGAACTGCTGAGTTTGGGGAAAACATTCAATGGCCAGAAGAATTCAAGATAGCTGTCTTGAGGTATTGTTTGAAAACCAGATACGACATCAAGCTTTATAGGTCACAAAGTTTGAAGATTGGTGCGAAGTGTTCTTATCAAGGCCCTGATGTCAAATGTCCATGGAGATGCTACTGCGTGTATGACAAGAAAAAGCATAAGATGCAAGTTAAAATATACGATGAAGAACATGCTTGTGTGAGGTCAGGGTACTCGAAGATGTTGAAGCAAGGAACAATTGCTTGGCTGTATAGAGAAAGGTTGAGAAGGAATCCAAAAAGTACTAAACAAGAGATGGTTGCAGAGATCTTGAGGGAGTACGGTTTGACAGTGACTGAAGACCAATGTGCAAAGGCGAAGACCAAAGTTCTTAAAGAAAGGAAAGTGACACATCAAGAACATTTTGCTCGTATCTTTGATTATCAAGCAGAGATCTTCCGATCTAATCCGGATACAACATTTGAGATTGAGACTGTACCGGGTACAACCATTGGAAGCTTACAAAGGTTTTACCGTCTGTTCATTTGTTTTAAGTCACAAAGAGATTCTTGGAAGCATACATGCAGACCTATCATAGGAATAGATGGTGCGTTTCTGAAGTGGGACGTTAAAGGTCAACTCTTAGCTGTTGTGGGAAGAGATGGAAATAGTAGGATTGTTCCTATTGCATGGGCTGTTGTTGAGATTGAGAATAATGATAACTGGGACTGGTTTCTTAGGATGCTCAGTGCGAAGTTGGATCTTAAAGATGGGAAAAAGTTCACAGTCATCTCAGACAAACAATCGGTTAGTCCACTAAATTATTTTACATTCAATCTTACCATAAATGTCATTGTCATTCTTACTTGTTGTATGGCTAATTACAGGGTTTAGTGAAAGCACTCCAAACAGTCATTCCAGAAGCTGAGCATAGGCAGTGTTCTAGGCACATCATGGACAACTGGAAGAGAAAAAGCCATGACATGGAGCTACGGAGACTCTTCTGGAAGATAGCTAGAAGCTACACGGTAGGAGAATTCAATGGGTATATGCTGGAGCTGAAGAATTACAATCCAAGTGCCTATGAGTCTCTACTGAAGACTAATCCCAGGTCATGGTCTAGAGCATTCTTTAAGGTTGGAAGTTGCTGTATGACAACTTGAACAACCTTAGTGAGTCGTTCAATAGGACAATCCGCCAAGCGAGAAGGAAACCGTTACTAGAGATGTTGGAAGACATTAGAAGGCAGTGTATGGTGCGCAATGCCAAGAGATATATAGTCGCTTGTAGATTGAAGACTCGATTCACAAAGAGAGCTCATGCTGAGATAGAGAAAAATATTGCTGGGGCACAGGCTTGTCAAAGGTGGATGGCAAGACACAACAAACATGAAATAAAAGATGGTGATATGATTTACGAAGTGGACATGAGTGCTCGTACATGTGGTTGTATAAAGTGGCAGATGACAGGGATACCATGTGCTCATGCTGCATCTGTCATCATAGGGAAGAAAGAGAAAGTTGAAGATTATGTTGTGGACTGGTACATAGCAAGAATGTGGGAGCTAACATACTACGATGGTATTAGGCCTGTTCAAAGCAAGCTCTTGTGGCCATGTGTGAACAGATTAGGAGTGTTGCCACCTCCATGGAGAAGAGGCAATCCTGGTAGACCAAATAACCATGCTAGGCGAAAGGGGATGTTTGAGACTGCTTCTAGCTCCAACACCACATTATCACGCATGAACCGTGTCATGACATGTTCAAACTGCAAGGAAGAAGGACACAACAAAGCAAGCTGTAAGAATCCGGGAGTTGCAACTCCACCAAGGAGAGCAAGAGGTCGACCAAGAAAAGATCAGGTAATATTCATAGTTGGTGTTTTGTTTAGAATATTGAATGAATATTGATATTGTTATTGACTTAGGAACCGAGGATTATCTTATTTGAACAAGGACAACCGTTGGTTGGAGAAACATCTCAGGGACCATCTTCTCAGGGACCACAACCGCAGGAACCATCATCTCAGGGACCACCACCGCAGGAACCATCATCTCAGGGACCACCAAATCATGGAACATCACAGAGAGGAGGATCATCACAGCGAGGACGATCATCACAGCGAGGACGATCACATATACCACCAAATAAGAGAGGAAGAGCACATATACCACCACTGCAGACAGGAGGATCTCAGGATGCATCTCAGGGAGGCGGAAGTTCTCGGACAGGAGGTTGGCGTCCATGGTTTCAATGTTCAAGCTAATAAGCTTTTGTTGATGCAGTTTATGTGTTTTTTGGTTAGTAGCATAACCGTACTTGGTGTTGTTGTTTGAGTGGTTTGGCTTGTGTGTCATTACCAAAACCGTATTTGGTGTTGTTGTTTGAGTGGTTTGGCTTGTGTGTTATTACCATCTTAGGAACCGTATTTGGTGTTGGTGTTGTGTTTGTTTTGTATTAAGACATGTTCTATTAGGTTATTTTCAGACATGATCTAAACATGAAATTGTCTATTTCATTCATCACCTCCAAGCGATTACAACACAGACAACCCATTTATGAAAATACAATTAATAACCAAAAACAACTTTCTTCTCTTTTCCTTGACCATACATCACATAAACCAACATAATGGTGATAACATAAAGCCACACAAAACACACTTTGAAGCACACTTTACATTTGTGAAGTTCCATTTTGCTAATCATTTCTTCATCCTTCAATTCTTGAACCGTAGCCTTTAACTCATTTGCCTCACATTTAGCTTTGCTAATCTCATTTGCCATGATCGCTACTCTTGGCAGAGCATCTTCAACTTCTTCAAACACGGCATCCTCGACCCACTTAAACAAGTTTTTCTAATGCACATACAAATGACACATTATTACCTTGAATTGGCTAACATAACGAAAAACAAGTTTATATACTTACATCTTTCTTGGTTGTCCACGAATTTGCATCTCTTTTGCTGGCACAATGGAAGAAAGGATGTCCCGGATTCTCTTGCGTCTTAGAAGTAAAGATAGTGACACCTAAACCAAATACACACTTCGACGGAACACCACGCTCACCGACGACACCGGAAGTGACAGAGCTGGAACTCATTGGAAAAAGATTTAGGAGTTTCGAATTAGAAATCTATTTGGGGTTTTTGAACCCTAGAAATCGATTTGGGGATTTTATGTTTCTTCAATTAAGAGAAACGACATCGTTTTCTGATAGACGGACACCGTTAACGGCCGATTAACTCCGTCTTGGGGTTTCTAACGGAGATTTATCACGATGACCAAAACAGCCAGGTCAACAAAAATTTATCATTTAATTCTGTAGTCAACCAAAACTTGAGGATTAAAACGGCATTCTGAAAGTCTAGGCTTTTTTCGGCGTAATTTTGAAAGTTGGGGATTTAAACGGCATTTTTCTCATTTTAATTTGCGGTAAACATCCCTTATATATTAAAAGAGGAACATTTTGGTGAAAAAGCTGAGGTGTCAGCATTACAGAGCTCAGAGCACCATTTAGCAAAATCTCCTCAAATTTTCTAATTAATTACATCTTTGTGCCATTGTATTTATTGGCCAAAACAATGACAACCTCTTTATACCTCTTTTGTTTCATGCCATTAATTTCGATATGACATAGATATCTTTAACTTGGGAGCAATCTGTATAAAACTGAAAGAAAAACAGGTATAATTCGGGAAGTTTTTTAATGGCATCAAACAAATAAAAGGAAAATTAGTAATATAAAATAAAACATAAGAGGGAGAAGCGTTGTTTGCTATGAAATTTTGCAGTGTTGATGAAGAATCGAACATAACACACTTCAATCCGGGAAGAATTTCAACAAGATAATCGAAAATGTGCTATGACTCAAGCTCACTCTTCCGAAACTAGAGATAAAAGATAATTGACAAGTAATAAATAAGTAAATCAGCCAGAATTTATAAAGAAAATACAAGGAATCCATATGCTCTGTGATGTAGATTTTGGAAAAGAAGCCCAATTAAAAATAAAAACAAGTAATAATATTATACCAATAGTTGAGATATATTGGGATCTAATGATCAGTTAAAACTTATTAAATCCAGTATAATAATACCGTAACTAATACCAATTATATAAGGGATCTAATGACCAATTATAGTCTTCCTCTCACAAAACAATTTTGTAATTTTATTTCTCCGTCAATTATGGGCACATATATTACTTAAAGAAACTAAAAATATCCAAAATAATAGAATTCTCCTTAATAAAATACCTATATAAAATACTTTATATCCCATTTTATTATTTGCCTTTCTCTTACTATATTATTTACATTAAATTATCATTAGTATAACTAAGGAACCATTCATTCAATAATTGAAGGAAATCTGTAATATTAATTTAGGAATACACTTAAAGGTTAAAAAAAATCATATCAAATATCCATATTGTCAAACTGACCCAATTTACATATTAAGAAGAAAAAAAGATTTAACAATAGATTTATTATATTTTAGGAAATCGTTCAAATTAGTTCCATAATAATCAGGTTATGAGAATTTTGTGTGGGTATATTCATGTATGAAAAAATACGGGACAAAAATTTTGTGAACAAGAATTCAAGCAGAACATATGCGAATATACTATTTATCCCTTATATATTAAAAGAGGAACATTTTGGTGAAAAAGCTGAGGTGTCAGCATTACAGAGCTCAGAGCACCATTTAGCAAAATCTCCTCAAATTTTCTAATTAATTACATCTTTGTGCCATTGTATTTATTGGCCAAAACAATGACAACCTCTTTATACCTCTTTTGTTTCATGCCATTAATTTCGATATGACATAGATATCTTTAACTTGGGAGCAATCTGTATAAAAATGAAAGAAAAACAGGTATAAATCGGGAAGTTTTTTAATGGCATCAAACAAATAAAAGGAAAATTAGTAATATAAAATAAAACATAAGAGGAAGAAGCGTTGTTTGCTATGAAATTTTGCAGTGTTGATGAAGAATCGAACATAACACACTTCAATCCGGGAAGAATTTCAACAAGATAATCGAAAATGTGCTATGACTCAAGCTCACTCTTCCGAAACTACAGATAAAAGATAATTGACAAGTAATAAATAAGTAAATCAGCCAGAATTTATAAAGAAAATACAAGGAATCCATATGCTCTGTGATGTAGATTTTGGAAAAGAAGCCCAATTAAAAATGAAAACAAGTAATAATATTATACCAATAGTTGAGATATATAGGGATCTAATGATCAGTTAAAACTTATTAAATCCAGTGATATAATACCATAACTAATACCAATTATATAAGGGATCTAATGACCAATTATAGTCTTCCCCTCACAAAACAATTTTGTAATTTTATTTCTCCGTCAATTACGGACACATATATTACTTAAAGAAACTAAAAATATCCAAAATAATAGAATTCTCCTTAATAAAATACCTATATAAAATACTTTATATCCCATTTTATTATTTGCCCTTCTCTTACTATATTATTTACATTAAATTATCATTAGTATAACTAAGGAATCATTCATTCAATAATTGAAGAAAATCTGTAATATTAATTTAGGAATACACTTAAAGGTTAAAAAAATCATATCAAATATCCATATTGTCAAACTGACCCAATTTACATATTAAGAAGAAAAAAAGATTTAACAATAGATTTATTATATTTTAGGAAATCGTTCAAATTAGTTCCATAATAATCAGGTTATGAGAATTTTGTGTGGGTATATTCATGTATGAAAAAATACGGGACGAAAATTTTGGGAACAAGAATTCAAGCAGAACATATGCGGATATACTATTTACTCATGTGAATTACGAGGAATGGTGTTTTTTCAGGTAAAAAAAAATGAAATATTGCAATCAGATGTATTAGACGGATTTAATCGCTTGACAATTATATTTTTTAAAAATTATATAAAAATAACTCGGGTCCAAACTTAGTAGATAATTGTTTAAGTTTTAAGAAACCAGGATTTTACCTCACACGTAAACATAGAAAATTGTTTTGTGGTGGGGTTTGAGTTTTATTTTCCTTTCAAATAAATATATATATATATATATATATATATATATATGTTATGAATAAATATTTTTGACACAACTTGTACACCGCAAAACATATTTAAGGGGCATTCTCAAAAATGCCCCTTTTTCCATATCTCTTTTTAAAAATACCCCTTCATGTTGACCATTTTTAAAACTACCCCTCTTTATATACAAAATGACCAAATTACCCTTTTTGAGTGATAGCAAGAATGTACAGTCATCAAAATCGAAAATATTTTCCCGCCAAAATTTTTTTTCCCGCCAAAATCGAAAAATTTCCCGCCAAAAATATTGAAATTTATACCTTTTAAAAACCTTGTAAATGCTTTTAAAAAACTTTTAAAAGCGTTTACAAGGTTTTTAAAAAGTTTTTAAACACATTGTAAACGCTTTTAAAAACCTTATAAATGCTTTTAAAAAGCTTGTAAATGCTTTAAAAGGTTTTTAAACACCTTGTTAACGCTTTTAAAAACTTTTTAAAAGCATTTAAAAGGTGTTTAAAAACCTTTTAAAAATTTTATAAAAACTTTTACAAGGTTTTTAAAAACATTGTAAAAGGGTTTAGAAGGTGTTTAAAAACCTTTTAAAAATCCTTTTAAAAACCATTTGAAAACCTTTTAAAAACCTTTTAAAAACCTTTTAAAACCTTTTAAAAACCTTTTAAAAATCTTGTAAAAGCGTTTACAAGTTGTTTAAAAGACCTTTTAAAACTCTTTAAAAAATCTTGTAAAAGCCTTTACAAGGTGTTTATAAGGCTTTTATAAGGTAGAAACCTTATAAAACCTTTTAAAAACCTTGTAAATTTTTTTTGGCGGGAAAATTTTTGGCGGGAAAATTTTTTTTTTCGAAATTTTTTATCAAAAGTTTTTTGACAAAAAAAATTTTGACGGGAAAATTTTTTCGAAAAATTTTTGGCGGGAAAATATGTCGGAAATTTTTTGGCGGGAAAATTTTGTTTTTCTTTTTATTGAATAAAATAATTTTCATCTAAGGGTAAAATGGTCATTAAAAATTAAAAGAGGACATAAATAAAAATAGCCAGAAAAGAGGGTATTTTTGAAAAGGGGTATATCAAAAGGGGCATTTTTAACAAATTCTCAAAAATATTTCAAAATAAATTATTCAAAGTTTATTATATTATATAAAATTCAACAAAAAAGTATGAAATTGAATTTAAATATCCAAATTTTGACCCGTTACTCAGTAAAAAATTAATTCAATAGATATTATTTTTAAAAAATAATATTACTAAAACTTGAATATTTTATAGATTGAATCATTTATATTTGTTTTTAAAAATTCAACTTATGGTATATCCAGAAATAAAACTAGTTTTTATTATTATAAATAATATGATAGTTTATTTGTTTCACAAAATAGACTCATATATAAAAATGAGAGGTGAAGTATAATGATAATTAATAAATTAATAAGTTAAGTTAGATATCAAAGGATTTTATTTGATGAATAATTTAATAAAAGAAATTAATATGGTAAGTTAGATGATATCAAATGATTCTTTAGAATATTCTTTTTAAGATTTTTGGAAACAACGTGCTCTAATAATAAAATCTTCCGAAAATAAATTAAGGTTGCACCCACTATTTAATTTGTAACCAATTAATCTATCAATTAATCTATAACCTATTTGTAACCAACTTATTAAAATTATATAGTCTACAAAACAATTTTGTGTACTTCCGTTTTATTATATAAGGGATCACTATAGCGAGATAATTAGTTTTCATTTTCGTTTATTAATCAATACAATAAAAGTAGAATGTTTCTCTCTGACACATCAGCACTAAGAACAACTTTGGAGATGACACATCAGTTAAAACATTTGACCAATTATATTAAGACAATTAATACAGCTCAGCCCAGTTTTTTATTACCTGGCAACATTCTGAAATATTCACGGTTTCAAATTAAAAAATAACTTTGTCTGCATCCCTTTGGACTTTGGACGAGCGAACCGCTCACGGAGAACAACAGCAAGCTCACCACCGATCTGACTTCCCTCAACCACCAGGTTAGTTCTCAATTTCATTAAGTTGATACAGTTTCTTATTCCTTACCTATTTAGTTTTGCTCCTTTTGATTTTCTTTCACATAAATCACCAAACGAATCGAGAATGGGTTCATTTACTTGTCTCTGTTTCTGTTTAATTCCATTTTGATGATTTTTATCCGGATTCGTCTCTGATGATTAGTTTCAAGAACTGGGTTTGTTCAATTTTAGGCCTTTGCTTCATTTTTTAATCTTTTTAGGGTTTATTCTTTGTTTTTATTTCCCTTTTTAAAGGGGTCTTCGTTTTGATTGAATCAATTGTGTCTTCGGTTCGTGTTAGTATCAGTTTTTTTCCAGATTTTTGTTTGAGCTATTCATATAATATGGATAATGAGATTGCAAAGTTTAGTAAAAGAGTGAATCCACCAAGGTAAATTGACTTTGTTTTGTTCTTCTTCCATAGGTTATGTCTATCTTTTCGATTTTAGGCTGAGTTTTTCATTTGATTTCACTGTCATTAAGGTAATCAAAATTTTCATAGGGTTAGATTTGGTTTGAGTAGAATAGAAGAAATGAGTATAAACATTTTGTGTTTTGTTACAGGTAGATAGTGCGAAAAAACATTGAATACTTCTGGAGGTTGTTCAAGTTCTAACTGAGCTTAATCTCACCATTAAGAAAGCTTATATCTCATTTGATGGTGGCTGGTTCATGGATGTTTTCAATGTTACTGATCAAGAAGGGAAGAAAGTCACCGATGATTTCGTTCTTGAATATATTTGTACATTAAGTAATAGCGATCATTTTCTTGGTTTATATTCAGTTTTGGTTAGTTTTGATAATATGGTTATCAACTCTTTTTTTGTTGTGTGATTGTTGCGGTCTCTTTGTCCTGATGAGTCTTCTTGCTTCAGTCCATCAATGAGATCATCTATTGGTGTCAAACACTATGTCGACTTCTCTGTGATTGAGCTTACAAGAACTGACAGACCTGGTTTGTTGTATGAGCTTTCGCTGTTATGATGGATCTGCAATGCAATGTAGTAAATGTTGAGATATGGACGCATAAAGAAAAAGCAGCAGCGGTTTTTTTTTTGTATGAATGTTAAATTATATTCACCAAAAAAACCATTCTACAGAGTTCTTTAAAACTGTAATTGAAAAGAAACTGAATAAATCAAAACCACAAAAGATGAACTATTTAGACAGGATGGGTATGAAACCAGTACTGCAGACCACTCTCATAACTGGGGGAGGCCGTTAACGTGAGTAGTCGATTCCGAACTGTCTTGTCGATGAACCGTCTTGTCGATGAAGCAGCAGCGGTTTTGCAAGTAACAGAAGAAGAAACCTGCTCTGCAATCACTGATCTAGATAAGTTATCCAAAATCAGGAAACTTCTTTGTTATGTGCTTACAAGTTGATGCAGTGGCAAAAGATTATGTGAACTGGAAACCATGGTGTCTTCTTCTCTCAATGAAACTCACACGGACCGTAAGCTTCATCAATTGATATTTGTTTATAGAGATGACGATGAGTGGGAGAATAATGTTGATGATGAGGATAAATGTGGAAGAGTAAATCCAGATGTGGATGTCTCCAATTTGCATGATTTAGATTACTCAATTGTGATGATCAAATGTAAAGACATATCAAAGCTTCTTTTTGATACCGTCTTTTCTTTGACGGAAATGAATTATGTTGTACCAAGTACTAAGTTCAGAAGTACTATATCTTTGTTACTAAGTACTAAAGTAAGAAGTTCAATGTATTTATCAACTACCTAATTACTTATATCTAGGTTATTGCATAAACCATTGTAAAAGAAATTACTGAATTATTTTCCATAGATTAAATATGGAAATACAATAATAACAAATGAGGTTATGCAAACTGGATTTTTAACCATGAAAATAAAAACGAAAACAAAAACAGTATGAAATCAATTAATTCAAAAAATAGTTCAACAAATATTACAAAATTTTCCAATGGAATATGACGGAAGTCATTCAATTCAAGACGTTCAAATTATCATGAGCTTATGTGAATCATTGTAACACCCGCAAACCAATTTTTGGTATTTTGGTAAGGGTGTCGATCGACACCTTCTAGTGAGGCATCGATCGACACCAGTTGTGGCCGGTTTGGTCGGTTCAATTTTAATTGTCCGGTTTGCGGGGTTGGTTTAGGGAAAACCCTAGCTCGGGTTTTTAAGGAGGGAGCTCGAGTTTTTCTCCTCTTTTGGTCGCTTTTGTCAAAAACAGAGAGAAAGAGGAGGAAAGCTTTGTTCTTGAGTTCCTGGGAGTTTTTGTGAGATTTTCTTGCTGTTCTTGGGAGATCTAAGGCTGGGAAGGTGTTAAAAGCTTGCTAGGAGTGAGGGAATTCGTCCTTATTGGTCAGAAACTTCCTGCAAAGAGGTGAGTGCATGACCATGGCTTATCTAAGCTAAGATCTCTAGATTCTATGTGATTTGGTGCTTATGTGGTTGTTTCTTTGAGTTCTCTATGATATTTCGTTGCTGTCTGGGCTGGGTTTGGCTTCTGGGAGTGCAAGGAGCGGATTGGAGAAGCTTGGAGGCGAGATTCGGAGTTTCTGATCGAGGGGAAATCGCTGCTCGGCATCGGTGTCGGTCGACACCAGTTGGGGTGTCGGTCGACACCAACGCGAGGACGGCTCGGGACTTTAGCGAGTGTCGAACGATGCCATGTGGAGGTGTCGGTCGACGCAAACTAGGGTTTTCGGGAGTGTCGGGCAGGGTGTCGGTCGACACCAGTTTGGTGTTGGTCGACACCAGATAGTCAGTGTCGATCGACACCATCTGGTGTCGGTCGACACCATCTGGTGTCGGTCGACACCCCTTGTTCAGTTACGATGGACGTTGCATGCTATGTATATTGCCTGGTTTGTTTTATTGATTGTTGTTTGTGGCATGTAGAGATCTTATTGCTTGTGTGTATAGCCCAGTAGATGGGAGGATTGCCTCACTGAGTGTTTATCAAATACTCATGCATCTCAATTTGTGTTTGTGGTGCAGGTAAAGGCAAAGTGTGATCGTGGAATCAAAGGCAATGAAGAGGAGGATGTTCTAGGGACTCGATTGGATGTTGTCTGGCATTTGCTAGGGTGCTAGAGTTGAGTCATTAGAAACATTGCTAGGTTGCTGGTTTCATGTTTCTTGTTGTTTGGTATTGAGATATTGCCTTGCTATAATATTGGTTTATTATTGAATATTGTTTATGTTATTCCGCTGTTGAATGTGTTGTGGTTAGGTGGCTAGTGGGTATGGGACCACTAGCTGTAGTTTATTTTAATATATTATATTTATTATTTATTATATAAAAAAAAAGGTCGGTCATTTCAATCATTAATCATGTTTTTTATTTTATTTTAATGATTACAAGGTTGCCACCCAACAAGACACCTGTATATCGATAACTCTATGATGCATTATTAAGAGTCATCTCAAAAAAAGAAGGCATCAATCAAAAATGTCATTTACAAAGAGAATTCAACAGAATCTCCACTACAAAGACACATGTATTTCCAAACATAATAGTAATACTTTACCCATTAAATATCTCGAATACTAACCAAAATGAAACAAAAATATAATGCAGGTGAAGATAACCAAGAAAGAAGAAAATTAAGTCGGAAAAAATAACATTTCACCTTTTCCAAACAACTATTTTTTATTATAAAACTTATTTCATAATCTACGGTTTTATGTAAAAAAACAATGGCCATTCTCATCAATACCACTAAAATAGATATTTTTTGGAGAAAATACCATATTTAGTTTTTTTTCAAAAATACCACTAAAATATTTTTTCTTTCAAAAATACAACAAAATTGAAGTAAAGTTTTAATACTAAAAATTAATTTCTAAATTCTAAATACTAAACCTTATCACTTAAAAACTATACCCTAAAACTAAACTTGTCAACCTAAACCTAAACAAATATACACCCTTAAAAATCAAATTTTGTTTTTGTGATAATTTTGGAAAATTAATTTTGTGGTAATTTTTGGGAAAACTATAAAATGTGGTATTTAGGAAAAAATATTTTTAATGGTATTTTGAGGAATTTATCAAAAAAAAAACAAACAGTACAGTTATTCTAAATCCAAGTAGGTATTTACGTTACACAAACAATGCGATTTAGCTATTCTACCAATAATAAAAAACATTAAAAAAACAACCGAGTAGAGATGCCATCAAATTAAAATCAACATCCAAAATTAATTAAAACAAAACAAAACAACTAACAGTACTAATGGTCCTCCAATACATCCTAATACAAGAAAATACAAAACTAATTATATCTTACAATTCCATGACAATAATAATAAAAAACACCTAAAAATAATAACAAAAACCAAGACAATATAAAAAATAACCAATGAATATTTAGTCAAAAACTATATTAATAATGATTTTTAATTACAAACAGCACAATTCAAAAATAATCTACAAAGTAATATTACAAAAAAAAACAAAATCAATCCCGCGACGTAGCGCGAATAATATCCTAGTAATTTTATAGTCACTAAATCATAACGCATGAGGTTAAAAAATCATTAATGGATCCGCGTATCTATCCTAATGGACTGGATCCTTAACCGATTTTGTTTCATGGGGTCAATAGAAAATACATTTGTCCCACTGGTTAATGGTTAATATTCAGTCATAAAAGCCTATTAATTCAATTGTCAACTAAGCTCTTTCTTTTAAAATGTAACTTTCATCCCTTAAAATCATATAAATAACCATTCTTATATATAATTTTATAAAATGTAACTTTCATTCCTTGAAATCTTATAAATATTTTTTGTAATCCAAAATATAAATATATAAAGATCATTATAATGTTTATTTAATTCAAAAAAATTTAATTTAATGATTTTCTACATTAAAAAAACAATTTGATATTCTATTTCCAAAATTTACTACAAAGAAGAAATCATTAGAATTTAACGTAGCAACATAACTTAAATTAAAGTGAAAATAAAAGAGATTAAAAATTAAACTAATCTTTGGGATTTTTTATTGCATTTCACATGATTTTATAAGGTTTCACTCTCTCCTTATTGGTTCATCTAGCATTTAATTTCTAAAAAAAAATTCTTTTTAATTAAATAAAAATGTAATAATTTAGTGGACAAAACATGTAATAATTTACATTAATCAATGCTTTAAATTCACACTTTACTACTAAATTGTAACTGAAATCACATAAATTATGAATTGGCTATTTTTTCCATTCATTTTTATTCAAACACACTACAAATTATAATTGTAACTCCTCTGATTAAATTTATTTCTTTGTTTTTATGTATATCTTCTTCCTTCTTTGTCTTATTATTTTTAATTTTCAATTACACATGTATAATAAATATTTTAGAAATGTAACTTTCATCTCTTGAAATCATATAAATAATTATTTTCACATCATCATCCACCATATCTCAAATTCTAAATATTTTTTTGTTTTGTTTATGTTCTTGCATGGATTCAAAACTCATGGTAACAGTGTGATTATATATTTTGTTAGATTTATTATAAATTTTGTTCAATTTTATTTCTTTGTTTTATGTATTTCTGAAACAACCGACCCTTTTTTTTTTAATAAATAAATAATAAATAATAATATAATAAATAACTACAACTAGTGGTCCCATACCCACTAGCCACCTAACCACATTCACAATCCAACAGCGGAACAACATACCAATAGATATCCAATAAAACAATATCCAATAACCAAATAAGTAATATCCAGCATTAATCCCAAACAGCATAAATCAAACAACCAGCAATCCTAACAATGCTCTAAGACTCAATTCTAGCCACCTAACAATGCCAGATAACCATACAATCAAGTCCCTAGAACATCCTCCTCTTCATTGCCTTTGATTCCATGATCACACTTTGCCTTTACCTGCACCACAAACACAAATTGAGATGCATGAGTATTTGATAAACACTCAGTGAGGCAATCCTCCCATCTACTAGGCTATACACACAAGCAATAAGATCTCTACATGCCACAAACAACAATCAATAAAACAAACCATGCAATATACATAGCATGCAACATCCATCGTAACTGAACAAGGGGTGTCGACCGACACCAGATGGTGTCGATCGACACTGACTATCTAGTGTCGACCGACACCAAACTGGTGTCGACCGACACCCTGCCCGACACTCCCGAAAACCCTAGTTTGTATCGACCGACACCTCCACATGGCATCGATCGACACTCGCCAAAGTCCCGAGCCGTCCTCGCGTTGGTGTCGACCGACACCCCAACTGGTGTCGACCGACACCGATGCCGAGCAGCGATTTCCCTCGATCAGAAACTCCGAATCTCGCCTCCAATCTTCTCCAATCCGCTCCTTGCACTCCCAGAAGCCAAACCCAGCCCAGACAGCAACGAAATATCATAGAGAACTCAAAGAAACAACCACATAAGCACCAAAACACATAGAATCTAGAGATCTTAGCTTAGATAAGCCATGGTCATGCACTCACCTCTTTGCAGGAAGATTCTGACCAACAAGAACGAATTCCCTCACTCCTAGCAAGCTTCTAGCACCTTCCCAGCCTTGGATCTCCCAAGAACAGCAAGGAATCTCTCAATCTCTTCCCAAAAACTCAAGAACACTCTCTCTTTGTGTTTTCTCTCAAAAACGGCGAATAAGACAAAACCACACGACCCTAGGTCATTTTCTTCCTTTAAAACTCGATTTAGGGATTCCCTAAACCAACCACGCAAACCGGACAATTAAAATTGAACCGACCAAACCGACCACAATTGGTGTCGATCGATGCCTCACTAGGAGGTGTCGATCGACACCCTTACCAAAATACCAAAATTTGGTTTGCGGGTGTTACAATTCTCCCCCACCAATCTAGATTCGTCCTCGAATCTCGAACAACCATCAGTCAAGGACTCCCGTGCAACCGTCTCCACGGCCTGCACTCCTCCGACCGATCTACAGAAGGTCACCTCTAGGCGATAGACTCACGTTCCAGGCTCATTTGCTCTTGACTTTTTGTACTTTCCTTTACTCCTAGGCCTAAACCTTGAGTTTTTATTGGCTCCTCATCAGACCTAAGTCTGCATGCCAAAATATATAAGGAAAAGTCCAAACTCGTCTCTCGGGTTGCCACCCTACTGCGCGCCCCCGGATTGTCATCCGAAGTCGATATACCACCCGTACTCCCGAGCCACAAAGTCTCTGAATATGGCAGTACTAGGAGAACCTAAGTCCTCCAAGAGTCGCGAGCAAACGATTCTGAACACGTCTGAGCCCTATCCCTATCCAGGTTTCCTTCCTGTGGCTCGCGTAAAGCATCTCAATGTCCTACCAACCACATATCCCCTCACCGGGATACCCCATGACCACACAAGTATCATCTTCACGCCACAAAGGCCATCTGTCCCGAAGGACCGTCTGTCCCGAAAGACCATCAGTCCCGAAGGACCGTATGTCCCAAAGGACCATCAGTCCCGAAAGACCGTCTGTCCCGAAGGACCATCAGTCCCGAAAGACCGTCTGTCCCGAAGGACCATCTGTCCCGAAGGACCATCAGTCCCGAAAGACCGTCTGACCCGAAGGACCATCAGTCCCGAAAGACCGTCTGTCCCGAAGGACCATCTGTCCCGAAGGACCATCACAAAGACACTCTGGCTAAAAAACCCGCCACAAAGGCCACACAAATGTCTAAAAAGACCGCCCCACACGGGCTCACTGACTCAAAAGTCCGCCACTAAGGCCACACCCAAGCCCCTCCAAGGCTCTCCACCGCTAAAATGGACAAATTCCAACTCCCGGAAAACTCTCCATATTTAGCACTTTCCATTTTTTGGAAACTTTCCACTTTTGGAAACTACTATTTCAGGAAACTTTCTTCCAAAACCCCGCCTCACGGAAACTTTGTACCCCGAACACCACCTCATCTTGTTACTGAGTCGCACAACCAACCTCCCCAAGCGACCGAGTAACAAGAGAGATGGGCTGGAATACTCCATTCCCGCTCCAGCCACGGATTACAAATGGGACCAGGCTAAACAAGCTCAAGTCGCGGCTTGCTTCTCATACCACTTCTTGAATCTTGCCTTCATCTTTGCCTCAGGCTCCCAAGTCTGCTCCTCAACACCATCACAGTCCCACAGGACTCTCATCAAAGGAATCTTCTTCTTCCGAAGTTCCTTGATCCTCCTCTCGAGAACCCTCACTGGTCTCGCCTCCAAAGTTATGTTAGGCTGAAGATCCTCAGGAATCTTAGCCAACACCTCCTCTCCCTCACGGAGACACTTCCGCAACATAGACACATGGAAAACCTTATGGAATGCACGCATCACCTCAGGTAACTCCAATCTATATGCCACTGGTCCAACCCGCTCAATCACCCTGAATGGACCCATATACCTCGGACTCAACTTAGTCTCTGACAATGACCTGTTCGGACCCCGCAACATGGCCATCTTGAGGTACACTCTGTCTCCCACCTGAAACTCAAGATCTCTCCTCCTCCTATCTGCATAACTCCTCTGCCTATCCTGAGCCTCCTTCATGTTCAGCTTGAGAACCCGAATCTTCTCTGAGGTCTCCTGAACAAAACTAGCACCAAACATGCTCCTCTCCCCCACCTGAGTCCAGCATAATGGTGTACGACATGGCCTCCCATACAAAGCCTCATAAGGAGCCATCTTAATACTCGCCTGATAGCTGTTGTTGTAAGCAAACTCTACCAGGTTCAGGTGATCTGCCCAATGGCCACCCCAATCCAACACACACATCCTCAGCAAATCCTCCAGCGTCTGGATCGTCCTCTCTGACTGTCCATCAGTCTGGGGATGATAAGCTGTACTCATATGCACCTTAGTGCCCATCTCTGCCTGAAACGCCTTCCAGAACACCGAAGTGAACTTGGAATCCCTATCAGACACAATGCTCGCTGGCACCCCATGCAACCTGACTATCTCCCTCACATACTTCTTAGCCAAGACCGCTGCTCCATCAGTCTTCTTAATGGCCAGAAAATGTGCTGACTTAGTCAACCGGTCCACAATGACCCAAATAGCATCAAAGGTCCGTGACACTGGCAATCCCACCACAAAATCCATAGTAATCATATCCCACTTCCACTCCGGAATGGGTAAACTCTTCAGTAACCCGCCAGGAACCTGATGCTCAGCCTTCACTAGCTGACACACATCACACCTCGAAACCCAACTAGCTACATCCTTCTTCATCCCGACCCAATGATAGTACCTCTTGAGATCACGGTACATCTTAGTCGCTCCTGGATGAATGGACAACTTGCTCGCATGAGCCTCTCTCAGAATCTCCTGTCTCAACTCCTCATCCTTGGGCACACACACATGACCGTGCACCAAGATAGTACCATTATCTGAGACCTGATACTCTGAATCCACATCCTTAGAGGCATTCACCAGCCCCAAATCCTTCTCCTGAGCCAACCTCACCCTACTCAGAAGATCTGCTCTATCTACTGCTTCCAAACCCAACGGTTCCTGTGAAACAGCACACAAGCTCAAAACACTGATCTCCCCTACCAGAGACTCCATCTCCTGCTCTTGAGCCGAAGCTACCCTCTTCCGACTCAGAGCATCTGCAACCGTGTTAGCCTTACCAGGATGATAGGCTATCTCCAAATCATAATCTGCCACCAGCTCTATCCACCGCCTCTGTCTCAAATTCAACTCAGGCTGAGTGAATATATACTTCAGGCTCTTATGATCTGTGAACACCTGTACCTTTGCACCATAAAGATAAGATCTCCAAATCTTCAGGGCAAAAACTACAGCACCCATCTCCAAATCATGGGTAGGATAGTTGCCTTCATGCACCCGCAACTGCCGCGAAGCATAGGCAATCACCTTCCCATGCTGCATCAGAACACAACCTAAACCAACTCTGGATGCATCTGTATAAACCACATAGGGTTGTCCCTGCTCAGGCAAAGCCAACACTGGCGCAGTAGTCAACATCTCCTTCAGGCTTGCAAAGCCTTCCTCACACTCTTCTGACCAGACAAAAGGAACATCCTTCCCTGTCAACTTAGTCATAGGACGTGCTCTGCTTGCAAACCCCTGCACAAATCTCCTGTAGTAACCTGCCAATCCAAGGAAACTTCTGATCTCTGTGGCATTCTGCGGTCTAGGCCAATCCCTGATAGCCTGAATCTTCTCTGGATCTACAGAAACCCCCTCTGCAGAAACAATGTGACCCAGAAAGCCCATCTCACGCTGCCAAAAACTGCACTTGCTCCACTTAGCAAACAACTTCTGCTCCCGAAGCTTCTCCATAACTGCCCTCAAATGCACTGCATGCTCCTCAGGACTCTTAGAATAAACCAGGATATCGTCGATGAAAATGATGACAGATACATCTAGAAACTCCTGAAACACACTGTTCATCAATCTCATAAACGCTGCTGGCGCGTTAGTCAATCCAAAAGGCATCACCACAAACTCATAGTGCCCATACCTCGTCCTGAAAGCAGTCTTCCTCACATCTGCCTCATCTATCGGTATCTGATGATAACCCGATGCTAGATCCACCTTGGAGAACCAAGTAGCACCCCTCAACTGATCCAACAACTCGTCAATCCTCGGGAGAGGGTACTTGTTCTTCACCGTGACCCGGTTCAAACCCCTGTAATCAATACACAACCGGAAACTCCCATCCTTTTTCTTGACAAACAACACCGGCGCTCCCCACGGTGACACACTAGGACGGATGAATCCCTTACTCAACAAATCCTCTAGCTGCTTCTTCAGCTCTGCCATCTCTGCTGGAGCCATGGATAACGGTGTCGTCCCCGGTTCCAGTTCAATGGTAAAAGGATCCGACCGAGATGGTGGTAATCCCTGCAAAGACTGAAACACATCCTCAAACTCCTCCACTACCGGAATACCGCTAACCGTAGACTTCCCCACTGACTCTGGCATAGATATAGTAACCAAATAAGCCTCACGGCCCTTCTCGATCATCTTCCCAGCCTGAATGGCTGAAATCACGAGACTCCCCGAAGTCGGTCTAATACCCTGAAAAACCAACTTCCCTCCTGGACGCTCAAACTCCACTCTACCCCGACAGCAATCCAAATGCACCATATGCCGATGCATCCAATCCATCCCGAGAATAACATCATACAGCTCCACTGGACTGATAAGCAAATCCGCTGGCCAAGACTCTCCTGCGATCTGAATATCAATTCCTCTAGCTCGTCTAATAACTCTCAGGAACTTGCCTCCCGCAACTCTAACAACTCTTGTACGCTCTCCAGGGTTCCCGCTGATCCCCGCACACTCTGCACACTCTGG
Source organism: Camelina sativa (assembly GCF_030686135.1). Lineage (NCBI taxonomy): Eukaryota > Viridiplantae > Streptophyta > Magnoliopsida > Brassicales > Brassicaceae > Camelina > Camelina sativa. Next base: position 16,335,705 of record NC_141896.1, on the reverse strand, counting down.
AGTAATGAAGCTATGCGAAGCTCCAGAATCAAACATAACGTGGGACTTAAACCCGCCCACCAACAAGGTCCCTGTGATCGCTCCGGCACTAGTTCCACCAGTCTCTGCTGTCGTGTAAACCCGTGGCGCCTGCTCAATCCGTGCTACCTGCTGACCTCCAGGCTGCACCTGCTGCAACGCTGCCACTGCTGCCGGCTGCAACTTGGGACACAAGGGCCTGATGTGCCCTGGCTCCCTGCAATGATAACATACTCGAGGCCCCACCGTCGGAGCACTCCTCTTGGGACAGCTAGCAATCTTATGATCCTTGCTCCCACACTTGTAGCAACTCGGACCACTCTGTGTCTGCGTAGCCTCCCACTTCCTCTTGGTTCCCTGTGCAGGCCTACCGCCCCTGCTTGAACCACCCTGCTGCTGAGCCCTACTAGACTGAGCCACTGGAGTAGCCGACACTGACTGTGCTCGGATATCCTCCTCAATCTCCGCTGCAGTCTCAACCAGCTCTGCACGCGTAGCATAACTCCTCCCTCTACAGTGAACTCTCAAGTCATCACGTAGAGCCCTCAAGAACCTCCTGATCTGAGCCTCCTCAGGCTCCATAGCCCGACCCCCATAACAAAGAAGTCGACTGAACTCCAAGTCCAGCTCCCGCACTGACCGTGTCCCCTGAGACAACTGAAGGAACTGCACCTCCAAACGATCCAATGCCTCTCTAGGAAAATACTTGCGGTTGAACTCCAAAACGAAGTCAGCCCAAGTCATCTCCCGCTGCACCCTCCTAACAGCCATAGATCTCCACCACAACTCAGCATCACCACTCAAAAAGTAGACTCCTATGTCCACCCAAAACTCCTCAGGACATCTCAGAGTATGGAAGTTACGTTCCACTCTCGTCCTCCACGCATCCGCAGCAGTAGGATCTACACCTCCTGAAAACTGCTCAGTACGCAACCGACCCATCTCTGTCAACATGCTGAGATAACGAGCATGGACCCCCGCATCCGCAGCCACTGGCTGCCGCTCCTCCGCCACCACTGGTGGCACTACCTGAGCCTGAGCCGGTACCACTGGTGGTAACCGCTCTAACACCTGTGCTAGCAAAGCCGCAACGTCAACACCAGGGACTCCACCCGCTGGGACCCCCACACCCGGGACCCTAGCATCACCGGCCACTGGGGCATCAATACCGCCCCTTCCTGCCACACTCACGGAATCCCCCGGAACATCCTGCGACTCGCCAACACCCTCAGCTGTCACACTCTGGTCCTCGGTCTCACTAACCACTGGGGCTCTACCCCTACCACGACCACGTCCGCGACCACGTCCGCGTCCACGACCTCGACCAGTCACAGCATCCTCTCTAACCATCTGCACTACCATGAACAGAAGGCTAAGCAAACAATTCCTATTATAACACAGAAACATAAACTCACCATGGAATCACACACTCGGCTCGAAGAGGATGTTCTAGGACTTCATGCCACACACAATTGACTAACTCACATAATCAATCAAGACATGCAATCCCAAACATCTACAACAGAAACCTAGTGAACCCAAACCTAGAACCGTAAGGGCTCTGATACCAAAATGAAACAACCGACCCTTTTTTTTTTTTTTTAATAAATAAATAATAAATAATAATATAATAAATAACTACAACTAGTGGTCCCATACCCACTAGCCACCTAACCACATTCACAATCCAACAGCGGAACAACATACCAATAGATATCCAATAAAACAATATCCAATAACCAAATAAGTAATATCCAGCATTAATCCCAAACAGCATAAATCAAACAACCAGCAATCCTAACAATGCTCTAAGACTCAATTCTAGCCACCTAACAATGCCAGATAACCATACAATCAAGTCCCTAGAACATCCTCCTCTTCATTGCCTTTGATTCCACGATCACATTTTGCCTTTACCTGCACCACAAACACAAATTGAGATGCATGAGTATTTGATAAACACTCAGTGAGGCAATCCTCCCATCTACTGGGCTATACACACAAGCAATAAGATCTCTACATGCCACAAACAACAATCAATAAAACAAACCAGGCAATATACATAGCATGCAACATCCATCGTAACTGAACAAGGGGTGTCGACCGACACCAGATGGTGTCGATCGACACTGACTATCTGGTGTCGACCGACACCCTGCCCGACACTCCCGAAAACCCTAGTTTGTATCGACCGACACCTCCACATGGCATCGATCGACACTCGCCAAAGTCCCGAGCCGTCCTCGCGTTGGTGTCGACCGACACCCCAACTGGTGTCGACCGACACCGATGCCGAGCAGCGATTTCCCTCGATCAGAAACTCCGAATCTCGCCTCCAATCTTCTCCAATCCGCTCCTTGCACTCCCAGAAGCCAAACCCAGCCCAGACAGCAACGAAATATCATAGAGAACTCAAAGAAACAACCACATAAGCACCAAAACACATAGAATCTAGAGATCTTAGCTTAGATAAGCCATGGTCATGCACTCACCTCTTTGCAGGAAGATTCTGACCAACAAGAACGAATTCCCTCACTCCTAGCAAGCTTCTAGCACCTTCCCAGCCTTGGATCTCCCAAGAACAGCAAGGAATCTCTCAATCTCTTCCCAAAAGCTCAAGAACACTCTCTCTTTGTGTTTTCTCTCAAAAACGGCGAATAAGACAAAACCACACGACCCTAGGTCGTTTTCTTCCTTTAAAACTCGATTTAGGGATTCCCTAAACCAACCACGCAAACCGGACAATTAAAATTGAACCGACCAAACCGACCACAATTGGTGTCGATCGATGCCTCACTAGGAGGTGTCGATCGACACCCCTACCAAAATACCAAAATTTGGTTTGCGGGTGTTACAATTTCTTTCTTCCTTCTTTGTCTTCTAATTATTTTTAATTTTCAATTACATATGTATAATAAAATTTTGGTGGCTGTAAAAACAATTATCGATGTAGATTCAACAATACTAATTTCGATTAAAGCCCAATAAAGGAGTCAAGCTAAAAAAATCATCTTCATTCATGTATATTTATTTTATTTTTAAAAGTATGCAATTTTTTAACAAAATAAACTATTATAATAGAATTATTAAATCAAATTTTTTAACTCTCTACTTTTTCCACTGTAGAAGGAATTGATAAAGTGTTAATTAGTTTAAACATAAACAAATATCTTTCTTTTTTTTTTTGGACAAACAAACAAATATATATGACTGGGTAGAATAACTTCAGTTTTGCTTTTGTTTAAAGGATACAAATTAATCTTGAGCTGCATCAGTTTTCTCGTTCGATTTTGCATCAGTTTTCTCGTTCGATTTTAAAATCTTTGACTATAGATATCAATTTTTATGGTAAATGTTAAGTCACATAATAAATGAAAAACTTGTTATCAAGTAATTCTAAATAGCATCAATTGTTTTTTGCAGGCAAACTGAAACCAGCACTATACATCTCTTCACTTGAGTGATGGTAAGCATGCAATCATGCAAATAATTCGTAAAGAAACTTAAAAATGGTCTGACTAACACTGCATAGAAATGGGACAAAATAATCTGTACAACGATGGTCTGAATACTTTAGGTTAATGATGTACTATATATATAAAGTACACGAGATAATACTCAACGATAAATTAACTACAATTATTATAACAGATCTATGTACACTCAAAAAAGATATTTGCTAGAGAGTAGTTACAAATTATTTTAAGGCCATAGAAAGTAAATTGTCTTGCCCCACCAATTATTGATAAGGCAACAAGAAATGGGTCCATAAGTCATCGGTCCATGCCAGCCACAATTAGTTCATGTGGTCCGTCGTCCATACCAGCCAATTAGTTATATATAATTTGGTTCTGTTAGTTTTTGAAAATCACTTAGGACCTCTTCGCATGGCTTCGGTAGATTCACATGTGTTAATGGGGATAATTAGCCTGATCTTTTTATCCACTCTTTTTGTCACTATGGTAGGCTCGGAATCGCAATGCCGCAATTTCGAGTCGATCATCAGTTTCGGTGATTCGATTGGCGACACTGGAAACTTGCTCGGTCTCTCGGATGATCCTAACAATCTTGCTTTGAGCGGTTATCCACCCTACGGTGAAACTTTCTTTCACCAACCAACCGGTCGTTTCTCTGATGGCCGCCTCATCATTGACTTCATCGGTACTTCTCTTTATATAATTGATACGTTGAGTCTGTATTTTAACTACTCTGAGAAAGAATCAAAAGAGATGACTTACTAATTGACTAATTTGGGATCTTTCTTCTTCCTAATCTGTTTTGTCTCATGTGAAATTTTTCTCTGTTTTCTAGTTTTGGCGCAGCTTTTTTCGAGTTTAGTTTTTTTTAATATATTTTTGGGTTCAGTTCACTTAAATCTTATGTAAAATATTATTTTGTTTTTTTTTCTTGAACTGCAAGTTAATAGTGTGAAACCTTAAGTGATGCTACAATTTTTTCTTTACAGCTGAATTTTTGGGGCTTCCTTATGTGCCTCCTTACTTCGGATCTAAAAATGGAAACTTTGAGAAAGGAGTTAATTTTGCCGTAGCCTCAGCAACGGCATTGGAATGTTCTTTTCTCGCAGAGAGAGGATACCATTGTCGTAACAACATCAGTTTACGAGTTCAGCTTAAGATCTTCAAGGAGAGTTTACCAAATCTATGTGGCTTGCCATCAGGTAGTGAAGATCAACATTAGGGGAGTAATTGTATATATACTGAGTAGTTTTGAGCTTACTTGTATTTGTTCTTAGATTGTAGAGATATGATTGGAAATGCTTTGATTCTCATGGGAGATATTGGAGCAAATGATTATAATTTGCTATTCTTCAAACGCAGACCCTTTCACGAGGTCAAAGAGCTAGTTCCGTTGGTGATTAGTACTATTTCTTCTGCCATTACGGTAACAGTTTTTTTAATATATAGGATTCTTGATCTTCTAGTCGCAATAACGACTAAAATAAACTGATTAGTTTCTCAAAAAAACTATAATGTGTTGGTTGCCTTGGGGACTTTGTTGAATCCAGGAGTTGATTGGTATGGGGGGAAGAACATTTCTGGTGCCCGGAGAGTTCCCTAAGGGATGCTCGGTAGCATATTTGACATTATATCAAACATCAAACTTGGCAGAATACGATTCTTTAGGATGTCTGAAATGGCTGAACAAGTTTTCAGAATACCACGACGAGCAGCTTCAAGCAGAACTCAAGAGACTTAGGAAGCTCAACCCTCATGTCAACATCATATTTGCTGACTATTACAATACTTTGTTGCGCCTTAACCAAGAACCATCGAAATACGGTTAGCCTTCTCGATACCTCCACTGCATGCATCTTCACAACCAATTGATTGATTAGGTTTTAAGTAACCAAGTTCCCAAATTAATGATATTTTCAGGATTCACAAAGGAACCCTTGTACGCTTGTTGCGGTGTAGGAGGACCATACAACTTCAACTTTAATACAAAATGTGGGAGTGTAGAAGTGGAATCTTGCAATGATCCTTCAAAATATGTGGCCTGGGATGGCATTCATATGACTGAGGCTGCATACAAATCAATGGCTGATGGACTACTCAAAGGACCATATGCGACTCCTCCTTTCAATTGGTCATGCCTCAGCTCAAAGATTAAGAACAAGAATTCATTAGACAAACAAACTTCTCTGCTGAGCAGCTGATATAAGCTTGTCTGAAACATTAAATAACATGAGAGATAACCATAAGAAAATATACAGTGCGTTCTCTTGTATTGGATTATGTATCGTATTATATTGTATTGTTGTTGGGATAAAGTGGTTGAAGTTGAATGATCGAACTGTCGATGTTAACTAAAAGACTAAAAGATACTATATGCTTATATATGATATTCTATATTTGAGCTGGTAAGAGATATTAATTTTTTGAAAAAAATGTTTTAAACATATGATACATGGTAGTTAAAATGAAAGATACAATTTTTTTTGGGCAAACAAATTAAAGATAAAATAACCTTCAAAGTATGTGAATTGAAACGGCAATCATATGGATAGCTGATGTAATAATACTCAAATGAACGTACCCAATTTCTCCTTTGGATTTGTCATGCGTCAGGTCAGCCCGGAGATCATGTGATATTTTCGCATTATATGGTTTAGGAGGACCACATAGCTTCACCTTAAGTAGAAAATGTGGGGGGTGTAGGAGCGAAAATTGTATTGAACTATTGATCCTTCAAAGCATGCTAATTGGGACAACATTCATATGATTCAGGTTGCGTACAAATGAATAGCCGATGGATTACTCAAGGGACTGTATGTGCCTAGGCTCAAAAATTAAGAACAAAGGAGTCATTAGCTAGACACACTATTCTTTGATAATTAGCGTATACAAGCTTATTAAATCTTTTGGAGACAAGAGAGATTTATATAATGATAAAACCAGATATTGTTTAAAGACCTTGGTTTAGATATTGTATTTTATTACTAGGTAATGTCACACCCATTAGGTAGGCATGAAAATGATATAATAAAATATGTTAACATTCTATAGCAAAATTTATATTATAGTAAGCAGTACATATTTAGCTCCTGAAATTTGGTGGTTGGGAGTTGTATTGGCAACGACTAGTTACCAAGAACATATATGCTGTATTAAACACTAATCCAATGTGTTTCATAAACATACAGTAGATTACTCTGGGATGAAAAGTAATTGCATCGTGAGTCCTAGAAGGAGATTTTGCGTTCTGGGACTTCCTCCACAGACCATATATATTAACCTTGAAAAAATAATTGATGCCAAATTATTTAAGACAATATAGGCTTCATTCACAGACATGTTAATTTTGAAGTAAAATTAAAATCAGGTTATTGTCGTCTAAAATTTATTAAAAAAATATTTAATCTAAAAATATAGACAGTAGAAGAAAAAAAACAAGAAAAATCTGTCCAATTCTGAAGTTTATAATTGATAGATTTTGGATTGGAGTGGACTAAATAGAAAACGTTTTTAGAACCTAGTCTACACTTTACATGGAGTTTGAAATGATATGCAAAAATTTTAAAGTGTAAACTGTTTTAATATGAAAATGTTTATGAATGTATTAATTACAGCTTGTAACTTTACATAAGATCAAATTTAGTTTCTTGAATACATAATAATATCCATTTTTTAGCAAACAACACAGACTAATTGAATTGTAAAGTAGAGTAATCAATTTTACAGTTAGACTATGGAATTAACCCGTGGTACACCACGGGACAATATTTTTAATTTTAAAATTTAAAATTTATATTGTATTTATTTGTTATTTTATTATTGTTTTATTAATTTAAAAGATATAAAATTTTACAGATATTTGATATAAGTATTCAAAGTATATGATTTTTGTAGTGTTTTCAAGGTTTTAACTCGTGTGGTATATGTATATTCTAGTAATACATTTATCTCCTAGTATACATCTAAAAGTGTTTTTAAAAAAAAAAATTACACTTAACTCCCTATATGAGATTAATGCCAACCCGTCTCACCAAAATCAAAATAAGTTTTTGCGTAAAAAAAATAATCAAAATAAGTTTTTTTATCAAGTTTAATTATGTTAATTGTTTTACCAAATTAGCATATTTTTATAGTTTATAATTTTTCCATGTCAATATATATAGTTTCTGATAATTAATAGAATTTTAATTTTTTTGGTAATTCCTCAAAAAATATAAAATAAACCAAATTATATGGGGGTTTCAACAGATTTAATGTGATATTTTATAATTAGATTTTCGGTTCAGGAAATTTATTAATATTAATATAATTATGGATATTGTAAACTTTTGTTATGGAAAATCTGTTGTATATCATTTAAATTTGAGAGATTCTTGCATCCATAAAAATAATTTTGGAGATTTAATGGGTTAAAACTTTAATGGGTAGAGTTGTTTTTGGAAAAATCGGAATGTATAGATGTTGTTAAAATTTTATGGCAATAAATGTAACAAATGTTGGTCAATTTAAGAAAGTTTAGTATTTGAGTTTCTCTGTAATATTATTTATGGAATTGTTTTATGGGTTAATGTTACAAAAAAAAAAATAAGTAAAACTTAAAGGTAAAGGGTATAAACCAAAATATAATTCAAAAATGTTAATATAGATATTGAGTGTTTGATATCCATATAAATCCTTTATTCCCTTTATACTCCAAAAATTAATTTTCTTTATTTCAATCAGTTTGAATTAGACAGTGACATAAATAATAAAAATTATCTTTACTCAACATACAGTATATATTATAACCCCACTAGACACTAATCTATTACAGTTATGATTTCTTAATTCTTCAATTAAACACAACAAAATATACATTCATTAGAATAATGATTATTAGATTTTCCAAATCCAAGAAAAGCTGAAATTAAAGGAGGACAACAAACAAAAGGTAAACAAAAACAGAGTGAAGGCATAAGTAAGAATAATCTGCTTAAGCTAAGCAAATCAAAAAAAAAAAGCAAAGCTTTAAACAAACAAACACAAATAAAAATTAAAAAGCATTTATCAACCATTCATTCACCAAGTTCTTGTGGAGATATAAAGCAACCTTCTTCTTATAAGTTGTTCCTTCTTCATCTTCTTTATATATAAAACCTCTTGGGCTCATTCATACCAAGTCAAGAATCAAGATCAAGGGAGTTTTTTAAATCTTTACAAGTCCTAAGAAGATTTCAGATTTTCAATCAAGCCATGGTTGGTATATTTTCAAGATTCTCTGTTGGTAGAAGCAGTCATCGACGAACACAAAGTGCAATCGTAAGCTCTCTCTTTTACAACTTCTGGGTTTGTTTCTCATGAAAGTTCAATCTATGGATCTTGGTTTAAAAATCTTTTCTTTAGATAGGATTTGATATACCCAGATTAGTTTCTACAGGTAGTCTTCTTGATTTTCTTGAAATTGTTTAGTTTCAGTTTCAAGATTCAACCAAAGGATGCATTTTTTGTGTTACTGATTATAATGATTATGCCTTAAAAGCTTGGGCCTTTTTCAATTGGGTTTTGGTGTTGGTTAATCTGAGTTATTGAAGATGTCTCATTCTCTCTTTTGATCAGGATGATAAGGAAGTATTAGCTCCAAATTCTGAAGTTGTTGCAGCAACTACCACAACTGCAACAACTGCTACTCATGGGATTGAAGTAGCTACAGAGTTTAAACCTGTTGAACATCCGGTAGAGCCTTTGGATAACGATCTACCCATTCAGTGTCCATTGCCTGAACCATCCATTCTAAATGTAACATTTCTATGCAAAAATGTTTTCTTTTTGTTGTTGATATGTGTAAAAAGCATCTTAAAGTTTTGGTTTTGTATATATTTTCGTAAAAACAGGATGGGAGAATCTGGAAGGAGAGAGTATCCGCGTCTATGATGAGAAAAGGTGATTTGCAGATTGTGAAAGATGAGGCTGCTTCTGAATCTGATGGATCCGCACCAAAACCGCCTCGCCCGCCTCAGCAAAACCGTTCCATCTTGCCATCACTCAGTGCCCCTGAACACAACTTGCTAAATCTGTTAGAAGAATGCAATGCCATGCCGCCGGTAACATCTAAGAATGGATGAATAGAAAGTTCCTTAAACTCAAATAGTTCATAATATATTATTATCACACCGATACAAACTTGTTCCTCAAACCCCCTCTTGAATCTCTATTGTATCGTTCTTTACGATTTTATTTATGTGTGTGACAATACAAAACCAAATCATAGTGTATGTTATATATAATATATAGTTAAAGGTTCAATAAGCTTATGCTCTATATCAGGATTGATTTGCCCTTCAGACTTTTAACTTTTGCACTTGTGGATTATACATGGAGTTCTCCTCAAGTAAATTACACTAAATCAGCCTTTATATGGTAAAAGAGAAAAGTACTTATTAAACTCAAACCAACTTTGTAGTTTGTATATCCGCTTTGGTTGTTTTTACTTCAACATGAAGAAAATACATAGAATTTTTTATTCCTTCTTATACTGCTTGCAACAACTGATCTTGTATAATGGATTCTTCAACTCAAACTGAGGATTCAGGAACCCTGTGTGTAAACATCTGCCACTGTGGGATTCACTAGATGTTTCCGTGGCCCACGGTTGCTCCCGTGATTAATCCTCGCTCTTCTATGCAATCCAACGGCCTGATTTCCCTCGGTGGCTTCACGGTCCATTGCATTATCAGCTCGAGTTCTCGTAGAATCTGCAGAAACCAAAACAAGGTAAAGGATCAAGAGAACAGGAAGAAGAGTTGTTGTAGAAGATGAGAGCTTCAAGTGACCCATTACTACTCTTTTCTTTCTAGACTAAGAATTGGCAAAATATGGGTTTGAGAGAGTTGAAATGATGACAATAAATAGAAAGAAGAAAAGAAGATAAGATGGAAATTGAAAAAAGTTTGCTTTGCATTGAAGTTACTCTCATTACTCACATGATAGTGTTTGTACAGTTCACCAAACTTCTCCTACTCTTTGCTAGTTTTTAAAGTTGTATAAAATATCATATTATTCTTTGTCCAAAAGGATCACAACAATTCACTGATCATCCTACAAGATTAGATATGTTTTATTCTCTAGACAAATTACTAATCACTATACTAGCTTTTTATTACTTCTTTCTTAAATCTTCACATATACTATGTGTGAAAAAAATCTCAAAAGTAACAATTTGGTTTGCCGATTTCATTAATATTTACAAAACCTTATTTCATTCAAACAAAAAAAATTCTACGAACCAATAACCGAATTTAACACAAAGATTACAAATAATTTTATTCTTCCTCTTCCCACATCATCTCTCTACTTAATGTTTAAAATAACACAACAAATCATGAATCAAGAGTTTCCTCCGGTCTATATGGGGAAGAACTCATATCCGTACTATAAAATGAATCTTCTCCATTACCATTTAAGTAACTCTCTTCCTTCTCTTCATCCCATTTCAAAACCTCTCTCACATACTTAAACCCTTCATCCACATTCCCACGGTCCCTAGCCCTAGCTTGCCACACAAACAGTTTCTGACCCGTGATAGACGAGTAAAGAAGCTTGAACTTCATCGCTACGTAGAAGAAAGCTTGGTAAGCAAGTGACTGCACGTTGTTGTTCGTTCTCACGGGAGAGAAATCGCTGAACCAGTCGCAAGATGTCAACGGCGCACGGTTCAGCTTTTCCTCGAACTGATCGTACTTGTTTAGGATCAAGATGAAAGGTGTGTCTTTGAAACACGGATGCTTAACCATTGACTCGAAAAGTTCTTTGCTTTGGATCATCTTGTTCTGAAACTGGACTGTTCCACTGCTTTCAGGTGCAATGCTTATCTGATCATAATCACTTAAGCTGATGCAGAAGACGACTGCTCGTACATCTTCAAACATTTCTACCCATTTGCAGCTATCGTTCATCCCCTTTGCGTTTACGCGGATAAGCTGGTACCTGAAAACAGAAAGGATTGGTGATAGTAAGTACCAAAATTTACGTTTCAAGATTGTGAAAATTGAAGGTCAGAGCCATGTAGATACTTTGGCTGCGGAGATGTAGATGCGTCTTGGTTTTCTTGATAAGATTCAGACATTGGACTATGTTCATTGAGAGAAAACTCCATGAAAGCTAAACCATTTCCTTGTGTAACACCTTCCGCGTATACAATATCTCGCTCCGAAGGCTCATATTCGTTGCTCGATACTTCCATGGCCTGAAAACGAAGCCTTGTTAACATTTGAACCAATATGGAAAGCTTAACACCAAAACACAAACCCACAGTTCCATGTTCCATCCCATACCCGGCTTAAGAAGTACTCCGCAACATCAGGAAGGAAATGAAGCTCATCTTTTCGTCTATATGTTGCTTGTATCGCTGGATCTTTCCAAACTTCTTCAACCAAGGGAGCGTATTCACGTGTTGCGGCTGGGAAAAACGCATCAAGATCACCAGTTGCTATAATATCTAGAAGCCAATCCGAAAAATGCTTCAACCTCGGGTTCAAGGTATATACACATTGTGGTGTAGTGATAGTTCCATCTTCATTTGCTTCCTCGCCTGCAAGAACAAAAACATTTCAAGAAAATCAAGAAACAACACATCAACAAAAAATCAAATTTCATCGTTATCTAACGCAAAAAAATGGTACCTCCTGAATCTCCTTCAACCGCGCTTAAACCTCTAGTATGAGATAAAGCTTCCTCTTCAAATCGTTCTCTTCCATCAAGTAGGATACTGAGATATCTATACATATTGCTCTGTACCATCAGCTTAATATCTTGGAGCTCTTCCACTGAAAACTTGTTCCCGTACAAAAACTTGGCCTGATTCAATCAACAAGAAATATCCATAAGCAACCATTGATTCCGCAGATGGTTATCTCTTTAGTGTTTTCCACAATACCTGTTTGAAGATAGTGCTAGTTCCAGACCCTTCAATACCAAGAAGTAGAAGCTTCTGAATCTTATTATGCTCTATATAATTCGGAACAGGAACATAATTGCTCGGTGGTTGTACCGTTCCGCGAGGTTGTCCTTGAGGAACAGGTAAAGAAAACAGTGCACACATAAACCTCGTAGATGCCTGATTAAGCCAAACACAAAAAAAATTCATGAATACTTCTTTCAAAATAGCCACACTTTTATAAGGATCTGATGAAGAGTTAATTATATTACCTTCTCCCAAATGTTTCCTCGGATATTATTCTGCCCTTCTTCCTCATAACGCCCATCATCGTATACCCAAAAATGAGTATCTCGTGGACACTGTACATTTGCTAGCTGAAACATATACACACACACACACACACACACACACAAGGTTTTATCTTCAATTGTTTTTGGACATGTGACACTTACAAACAAGAAAAATATCAAAAGTTACCTTTAAAATCCTTAACTCAAGCTTTGTGATCTCCCGACCGTTAATATAAACTTCAGTGTTCCCATTGCTAGCATCCGGACACAGCTTCCCCGTGAAGTTCAAATTCGAGCTTATTACTCTATCAGGTTTCTCTCCTTCCTGTTCACAACAACATTATAGCCAATAAACACCAAAACAAAGCGACTCCAACCCCAAAACAAGTACCAAAACCATCATTATGCATATATGTATTACCTTGCCCCATAGACCAGATTCTTTATCATACCAATATCTACCAGGTTTCAACTTCTGAGGTGGTAAAGGACAATTAAGCAACTCAGCCATTTCCTCAGGCTTTAACGGATACCCATTCACAATCAGCTGCTCTGGTCTCAACTGATTAGCAGTACACTCCTTCTCCGCTTTCATTATCTGTTTAACTTCCAACGGACTAAGCAACCGTGACAATACCCTCGAATGCTTCCCTAACTTAGACCGTTTCGATTCATCAATCGCTAGACCGATGCAACTCACACACTTCCTTCCTTCAGGCATCGAACCCATCGCTCTAAGAACACAGTTCCCACAGTACTTTTCATCACACACAATACAAGTTTCTTTATTTTCCCATTTTGCTTTCCCACATCTATAACACTCTCTCTTCTTCTTCTTCTTATTCTTCTTCTTACTCCTATTCGTAAACTCATGTACCTTCCTCTCCCTCTCCCTCTCTGTCTCCACATTGTTCTCCTCCTCTGCAGCAGCGTCTCTACCTTCTACCTGATCATGATCATCGACAGGTTTGAACTTCACAACAGGTCTCCGAATCTGATTCCCATTCTGCCTATGATGACCAGAAACTGGTGATACAGAAGCTGAGCCAGATGATGACTCAGGGTTATTATGCAACACAGAGACCACAGACTCAGAGCTAGCTGGTGAACCTCTAGGGCTCTGACCTGAAGAGCTTGTGACTCCTCCGGCTATACGAGAAACAGGTAAAGGGATGGGATTGTTCACACGAGAAGTAACCTCAAGAGGTGCTACTCTAGGGATATCGTGGACAGGAGTAGGACCAGTGTACTCTAAAGCTATGGAGTAATCAAACTCAGATGGGTTCTCAGGTAAAGGAGCTCCAGGTGGAAGCATCTTTCTCACCATCTCTTTCCAGCTTTCACCTTCTTCTTTCTTCTCCATGTTTTTACAAAGAATCAAACGAGTAACCACCAAATTGGGAAATTTACAAGATGACACCCTGAAATCTCTCAAATCACATCACCACCATGTCAAAATCAAAGCCTCTGATTTCGAAAACAAAACAAAGGTTCCTGGTTCATCATCAGACACAAAGACAATAAAAACGAGAAGAGTAGATTAGGACAGGATATGTAATTAAATGAAATCAAATTGGATTTGTCATACATTCTATAAAAATCAAAGTCAAAGAGCCGGCAAATATGGACGTTTCATTGAAACCTAAAAAGGAAAAAATACTTTTAAATACCATTTTGACAAATTCATTGGTCAAATCAATTGGTCCATGGAAAAATATAATTCAACATCTAACCAAACCCACTAGACCACTTACCAAATCGAAATTGCTGAGGATACATGCAAACAAATTTTCAGATCATGAGTTTTGTTGTTTATAGATTAAGCAAAATTTAAGTAAGAGGAAAAAAATTACAACTTTTTGAGAAAGAATGAAACCAAAGTTAAGCTAGCTAGCTGTCTCAAGGAAAGACACAAAGCCACCAATTAAAGCTAAATAGAACAAAATTAATCTTTTGTGTGAAAGAAGATGAAAAAATCTTACCTTTTTTTTGCCAGAGAGAAAAAAAAGTGTGGAAATAAATAAACAAAAAAAAAAAAAAAAAAAAGCGAAGCTGAATCTGAGAAGACGAGAACTCGGAAGAAGAAGAAGAAGAAGAAGTAATAGGAGGAACGAATCTGTTTTGGTTGCTGTGATATTTGTTTTTGTTCTCTCTGAGAAAAAAGAAAAAAATAAAAAAAAAACAGGGAGAAAGGAGACGGCAGAGAGAACAGAGAGAGAGAGACGGTGAAATCTATAGAGAAATGAAATCGATAAAAGGACCCACGAGTCTCTCTCCCTTACATAGTTCGTGACGATGGAGACGGGTTTCTCTGATGCGCGTGTCTTTCACTTCTTATTTTCTAGCGAGTGCTCACGACCAATCTAATTATTTGGTTCCAAACACACACACTAGTTAACGTTTACCCCCACGCGCATTTACGCGCGTGTCTCTACACTACAAATGTACAAACACTCACAGCTTAATACTTCCTCCGTTTCAAAATATAAGATGTTTTAAGCAAAGCACGCAGATTAAGAAGTCTTTACTTTTAAAAGTTCAACCAATCAGAAACAATACTGCATAATATAAAATACTAAACTAATCTAAAAGTTGCATTGAAATCTGAAAACATCCTATATTATGAAACAACAAACTTCTCCAAAACATCTTATATTTTGAAACGGAGGGAGTAATATTTTTTTGCATCTTTTTAAATTTTTTTAATTGTCAACGTTTAAATGATTTTTATCTTTGTAATTAACTTACAGTTTATAGAATTAGTTGTCCACTTGTGTATGAAAAGTTGAAAACCGTTGAGAATTTAATTACAAGAAGGGACTGTATATGCTAACCAGTGTTCTAAAATGCGGCCTACGCGGGTGCCTAGGCGGCGGTTATACGCTATGCGGTGATTGAGCGTCTCGAATTTTAGCTATGCGGTAATTTATGCGGTTTTAAATAATTCGGACGCCTAATAGCATTTAGGCGGATATTATGCGGTCTACGCGGACGCCTGTACGGATTCTAGGCGGTATGTTGACTAAAATGATAAAAAGTACTGTAATTAAATATTTTTTAAAATATTGTTTTTGTTTCAAATAAATATTATAATTAGCCTCTAAAGTCTAAACTTATGAAATTTAATTTGCTTCCAAAGTAATTATAAACTTACATTTTGTCAATTTTACAAATTTTTGAATGGATTATGTTTTTTTTTGTTTAAATTGTGAGATTATTATAGATTCTAAACTATTTTGATAGATAAGAGTTTTGTTTTATGTTTTTCTGAAATTAAAGTGTATAAGTTTTCATCCTATATATATATGTAAATATTATTTTTATGTAAATATATATTTATATATCTAAAATATATAATCCACCTAGATTCTGCTTAGGCACCCGCATATACGGTTAGGCGCTAGGCGTTTGTCCACCGCGTAGCAAGCGTATAGCGCGATTTAGAACACTGATGCTAACTAATATGCGCATAAGAGTTGTCGACTTTTAGATATTTGCGTCATTTAAATCAAAAAGAGCATGTGAGAGGTGACATTATTATTGTGTTTGTGACGTTGTTGTTCTTGGCCGTATTAAGAATCTCTCTGTTTACATACTAATTCTCTCTCATCTTAATCTTCGGGAGAGCCTAAATAATGAAATGTTGTGATTAAAAAAGCAGTTTGATTCACTTTCTGGTAGTGGGAGTTCAAATGTTGACAGAAAACACAAAAGGTTCTGCGCCAGTTTAGATGAAACACACTATCATTAGTCAAATTTGTAATTAGTACCAAGCTTAATGGGCGACCCACCCTGTCTATTATCTTTTCACTATTTTTTTTTTCTTTAACTATAAATATCTATGTGATATCAACAAAAAAACGGTTCACCAACACAAAATTGACATTCTATTTGTAAAGAGCTTACACAAATTTCATAGTACTATCTTAAAGTTTAGCTAACAAAACATAGTGTTTCAAAAAAAAAAAAAAAAAAAAAAAAAAAAAGCTAACAAAACATAGATAACGGCAACAACCGAATCAAAATTTTGGGATTCGCTTAGGTTTCGATTACTACATAAGAATCAAACCAAACCGAACCAAAATTTGGGAATTCAGTTTGGTTTTGAGTACTACATAAGAACCAAACAAACCAAACCGAATCAATACTCGGGATTCGGTTTGGTTTTGGATACTACATAAGAACCGAACAAAACCAAACCAAATCAAATTTTGAGATTCCATTTGATTTCGAGTACTACACAAGAACAAAATGTTCTTGGTTCGGGTAAAACCCGAGAACCAATAGTACCCACAAAAACCTAAAACTAATACAAAACATTACTCACAGTTCTTGGTTTGGTTCGGATTCAAAAGTTTTCACCATGTTTTTTGGTTTTTTACTATTGTTTTTCCAGTCCGGTTGTTTGGTTACCTTTGGATTTGTAACCAATCAGAACCGAACTCATTGGAATCATAACTTTTACGGGTCTGATTCTATTTAAATTTGAATACCCATACCAAACTGAACCAAATTTTAGTTGGTTCCTATATGGTTACCAAATTTTCATATCCAAAATACCCGAAAACCTACAAAACCTATGTCTGACTCCAAAAGAAACCCATGTGATTTGATTCTTATTTTACAAGGCTTTTGAACTTATTTCAGTTCTACAGGTTGTGAGAGGATTCATTTGTCAACATAATCTGGTTTTGGTTTCCGACTGCTAAATAAAGCCTGTGCGTTCATGTTTCTTGTTTCTATTAGTTTTTTGGTCTAGAACCGAACCGAAATAGGCTTGACAAACAAAAAAACCGAACCGGTGAATCGTGTTTGAATCTCAACTTTTAAGGTAGGTCCCAAAAACTGACAAAGCATGGAGAGAGAGAATCTAAAGCACCCACTCTCTAGTCTCTATTCTCTCACACCCCATCACAAACTTATCAGAACTCTCCAAATAATTTACTAGTGGCTCATATTTGCCATGAAAATCTCACGAAGATGAGATTCAAAACCCCTCCCCTAAACAACATTCAAATCTTTTCCGGACACCCATGGTTACGAGGAGAGAGAGAGGATGATTAAGTCACCAATTCTACAGTCTCTAGTTTCTTCTAGAGACGATTTAACTCATAACCCAGAAGCAGTCAACACCTTTAGAGGTAAAGAGCAAGAAATTTTATACCTTTTGAAGAGATGCAACGACGTACACGAGTTCAAGCAAATCCACGCCAGATTCATCAAGCTAAGTTTTCTCTGTTCTTCTTCATCATTCTCAGCTAGCAGCGTTCTAGCAAAATGCGCTCACTCCGGATGGGACAACAGTATGAATTACGCAGCTTCCATTTTCAGAGGATTCGATGATCCCTGTACCTTTGATTTCAATACAATGATCAGAGGTTATGTTAACGAAACGTGTTTCGAGGAAGCTTTATGTGTTTACAGTGAGATGATAGAGAGAGGGATTGAGCCAGATCATTTCACGTACCCGTGTCTTCTCAAGGCTTGCACTCGTTTGAAATCGATTGGAGAAGGGAAGCAGATTCACGGGCACGTGTTTAAGCTTGGTCTTGATGATGATGTGTTTGTTCAGAACAGTTTGATCAGTATGTATGGAAGATGTGGAGAGATGGAACTCTCTTCTGCTGTTTTTGAGAAACTTGAATTTAAAACAGCTGCTTCCTGGAGCTCAATGGTCTCAGCTCGTGCAGCAATGGGAATGTGGAGCGAATGCTTGATGCTATTCCGTGAAATGTGTAGAGAAACGGATTTGAAAGCGGAAGAAAGCGGAATGGTTAGTGTTCTCTCGGCTTGTGCCAACACAGGTGCACTCAATTTGGGAAGGAGCATTCATGGCTTCCTGCTGAGAAACATAAGCAAACTCAACATAGCAGTTCAAACTTCGCTTGTAGATATGTACGTTAAATGTGGATGCTTAGAGAAGGGGTTGCAGATATTTAAGAAGATGGAAAGTAGGAACAGTTTGACTTACAGCGCAATGATCTCAGGACTTGCTTTGCACGGAGAAGGAGAAGCAGCTTTAAGAATGTTCTCAGAGATGATCCAAGAAGGTTTAGAATCAGATCATGTTGTCTATGTCAGTGTTCTCAATGCCTGTAGCCATTCTGGTCTTGTCAAAGAAGGCCGTCGAGTCTTTGAGGAAATGTTAAAGGAAGGTAAGGTAGAGCCAACGGCTGAACATTATGGATGTCTTGTAGATCTTCTCGGAAGAGCCGGATTGCTCGAGGAAGCCTTGGAAACTATCCATAACATGCCTATCGAGAAAATTAATGATGTTGTCTGGAGAAGCTTCTTAAGCTCGTGCAGAGTTCATCAGAACGTTGAGCTAGGCCAAATAGCAGCTCGTGAACTGCTTAAGTTAGCCTCACACAACCCAGGTGACTATTTGCTGATCTCTAACATGTATTCACAAGCTAGAATGTGGGATGATGTAGCTAGAGCTCGAACAGAAATTGCTACCAAGGGTTTAAAGCAAACCCCTGGTTTTAGCATCGTCGAGGTAAAAGGTAAAACCCACAGGTTTGTTTCACAAGATCGATCGCACCCTCGATGCAAAGATATCTACAAGATGCTAAACCAGATGGAATGGCAGCTAAAATTTGAAGGATATTCACCGGACTTGACACAGATATTGCTAAATGTAGATGAAGAAGAGAAAAGAGAGAGACTAAAAGGACACAGCCAAAAGGTGGCTATTGCCTTTGCACTTTTGTATACACCTCCAGGGTCAATCATTAAAATAGCTAGAAACCTCAGGATGTGTAGTGACTGTCACACATATACAAAGAAAATCTCCATAATCTATGAAAGAGAGATTATTGTAAGAGATAGAAACAAATTTCACCTGTTTAAAGGTGGAACTTGTTCCTGTAAAGATTATTGGTAGATTTGGATCATTCGTTTATTATCTCTATTGTTAAATTATTGTTCCAGACTCTTTACAAGCATATGAATATATACCAATAAGAGAAGCAGCCAATGAAAACAAACACAAACGAGAACATTTCAAAATCAACCTTACTTTTATTTTCCCGCAAGTTTTCCAAGAGTTAAAAAGACCTTACAATGGGTGAAAATTGCACAGTAAAGTGCTTACACCAAGAAATTTAGCACCCAAGTCTCTATATGCAAAACAGTATACTCAACCGAACTCGGTGATGCACCTATACCAAACAATGTTGATTACTCAAGATGAACTGATGAAACGCCTGAAGTAATACCTGTGGTGCGTGGATCACCACTTTCTAGGCAAACGCCATGTGGATCTTCTCTCACCAACAAGGCCAAAACATTTTGTGAACTCCATGCTTGGGTCAGTTTGCTGCCGGAATCCCCTAAAGTAATTGCAAATATGGCATCAAATCCACCAGCTCCAGGAACACCAGCAAATAGAACCCCTTCAGCATTCATTGTAGAATCCAAAAGTTGAGTTTGGGATTCAGGCTCTATCTGCAATTCCATGGTCCCTCCAGGTTAATGAAGATGCAAAACAAGTCAATTTGTTCTAATGCACGAAATGGGAACCCCTTATAATTCTACAGCCAGCCGAGTATTTTATGCATCAACACAAAGTTGTCATGCACAAATGATCGGTTGAGATCTGAAGCAAGTATCAAAACAGAATTAAAAACTAACTTACCGGCACTCCAGCAGCCTCACCCATCTGACGCATAAGAATTCTGATCCCCAACATAGCTTCTCTTGCTCCTAAGAGTTCTTTAATAATCGCTTCATTGATGGGTTCAGTAGCATGTAGCACCCACTAAAAATGAGATACAAGAAGGAAATCAACCAAGCTTCTCCTTGATGTAACATATCTAATGCAATCAATACTCAACTACTGAAAAATACCTGTTCAGAAGTAAGCACACTACAAGACTTAATGACTCCTAGATAAACATCCCAGTGGTCTTTAGCTAATTTGCTCAGAATGTTTAGCTTAGTTTCCAGTTCTAAATTTGCTTCTGACAACTTCTGCCAATTTTCTCGTGCCTTCTCTGGATCAGACATTTGCCACTTCTTTACAGCACCAACCATTGATGGTGTGGAAGATCCACCACTTCCAGGTTCTCCAAGGAACTATATAAGACAACACTTTTGTTATTACACCAGATTCCACAAAAGTCAAGGAAATAAGAAGTTAGTGAGGTTCACATCGGGGTTTTCCAGGGTGTAAGTTTAGGTCTGATTGTTTGCTTACAAGATTCATCAGTGGCGGTAAAGAGATCTCAGATCTCTCATGGTCCCAGTTTCCCTTCAATATTTTGCCAATAACTTCATGTAATGGCAGACCTGTTACTGCAACCTGCAAAACTTGGGAGTCAGAATACTTCCATCCTAAGTGAAAATATATATTACAGCAAACTTCTGGATAAGAACCTGAGCCGATGACAAGACTTCTGGAGAGAAGCGAACATAACGCTGACTCCCATACACAGCACAGCTGACATCAAACCCACTTCCGACCTTCCCTTGTGCAAGACAATGAGATGTTTGTGCTATCATATGGATAACATCTAGATCACAACAACCAAATTTTCCTTCTCTACATGGTTCAGATAGGTCAACTACTCCAAGGTAATGTAGCAGAGCTGCAACCACAGCTGTAGTCATTGCTGCAGAAGAACCTAAGCCAGTTTTTGCTACTTCAGGCTTGCTATTAGCACCATTTGACTCGGCAGCGTTGAATGTGATTGATGCAAAAGGTGCAAGGGAACCCAACGACTCTGGTGTCAATGGAAGCCCACGTGATTCTATCTATGAGAATAAACAAGATTATCAACAATTTGTACAATCATCTCAAGAGGATTTGAATAATCAAAGGAAAGATCAACAAATGCAAGTGTACTTTCAACAGTTTTCAGCAAAGAAATAACCTGGTTCCGATATGAGTAGAAGTCATTGGAGCCTAAGATTGTGATATCAAGACCTGCAAAACACATTTAGAGAAACAGTTAGAAATGCTTCTTTGTCTTCGTTAGAAATGATTACAAAAAAAAAAAAGTAGGGATTTGAAGATTGCCTTGCAAGAAGAGTTTGTGCAATGCTTCTTTGTCTATGTCTGTTGCCAAATGGGCAGCAGCTATAGCATACTGAATAGCATGCTCTACAAAGGGGTTTCTTGAATCACTGATAATGGAAAAAAAAAAAAAATGTAAGTGCTCTATCACCACCTATATTTGACAAGTGACATCTCGCTACAGACACATACTGATATGCCAAAAAAAAAAAGACTTAAGGTAAAAAATTGAAGTGACAATTGAACAAGTCTTTCGGGTCTTGCCTCGCAGACACACACTGAAGAGTCAGCTGTTTAAGTGACAGTTTATACATGCTTTCTCTTGAGAGCTGTGGTGATGTTAATTTCACATCTGTCCATTGCTGGAAAATATGTAAACAAACATACCAACAATTGTTTTATCAGCCGTCTCACACAACAGTATTACCCATAAAAACTGCAACTGTATTACTTCTCGAATAACACACAAATGGGAAAGAAGATGCATACCCATGCCCAACTTTCAGACTTAAGTTCTTCATTGATCGGCTTCACAATCGCATAGAAGCGTGCATTTGTACTCAACACAAGTCCTGCATTTGGCTTCTCAAGTATGAGGTAGCCTCCGGCCATCAACACCTTCCCAGGAGCAGAAGCAACACTGCATCAAAAGATCTTTTAAGAACAAAAAAAAATTTCCAAAAAATCCGATCCCTTTTACTCTCTTAAATCGAATAAGCCATTTCGCGGATTCATCAGACTGGGAGATTTCTTATAAAAAGGCAGCATAATATCCCTAAAAATAGGTTGAGAGAAGAGAAGCACTCACACAGACATATCCGAAGAGTGACAAAGATGATCGCTGATCAAAGCTCAGATTGACCCTAAGATCAAAACAAATTTGCAAAACTCTTAAAGCGAAAGCGAGATAAAAACTAATCAAAGCGCATGCATAAATCCACATATACAGTGAACAGCGGAACATAATCGATTGAGAAGACCTAGAACTCGAGCAACCTTGAAAACCATTCGCTAGATTGATTTCGTTAAAATATGAACAATTTAATCGAAGTAGTAATAAGGTAAGCATAAGAAAACTTACTGATAACCACTGTCTGCGATTGGATATCTCCCGGAAGTGATCGGAATTTTGGAATCGGCGGCAGTGAATGACCGGCGGGACGAAGAGTGGTAGATCGGATTTGTTGGACTAATCAGGGCGCAGGGAAGGAGAAAGAAACAAGAAAAGGTAAGGTGGTTAGGGATATATATTTATGGGTTTACTTAAAGTATTGATAAGGATAAAATAGGAACTTACCACGAAAACCAAATTAATAACAGACACTTTTTTCTTTTTCTTTTTTTTAGTCAATTAAGTTTTGACTCATAAATTGTTTTGGAGCATAATTAATATTATTTACTGTTAGCTTTTTTATAATATGGTTATTACCATTACCATTTTAATGTGACCAACAAAACAATTATTAACATTTTATAATTCTTTGGTAATATTATTTTAATTTATTATTAACATTTATAATTCTTGACCATGGTAGATCATAAGTTCTCATAATTGCAATCAATAATAAATTCAGAGTTAAAAAACAAACAAAAGACCACATTAAAATAAATTTTTTACAGAATTTGTTAAAAATGCCCCTTTTGATATACCCCTTTTCAAAAATACCCTCTTTTCTGGTCATTTTTATTTATGCCCTCTTTTAATTTTTAATGACCATTTTACCCTTAGATGAAAATTATTTTATTCAATAAAAAGAAAAACAAAATTTTCCCGCCAAAAAATTTCCGACATATTTTCCCGCCAAAAATTTTTCAAAAAAATTTTCCCGCCAAAAATATTTTTGTCAAAAAACTTTTGATAAAAAATTTCGAAAAAAAAAAATTTCCCGCCAAAATTTTTCCCGCCAAAAAAAATTTACAAGGTTTTTAAAAGGTTTTATAAGGTTTCTACCTTATAAAAGCCTTATAAACACCTTGTAAAGGCTTTTACAAGATTTTTTAAAGAGTTTTAAAAGGTTTTTTAAACAACTTGTAAACGCTTTTACAAGATTTTTAAAAGGTTTTTAAAAGGTTTTAAAAGGTTTTTAAAAGGTTTTTAAATGGTTTTCAAATGGTTTTTAAAAGGATTTTTAAAAGGTTTTTAAAAGGTTTTTAAACACATTCTAAACCCTTTTACAATGTTTTTAAAAACCTTGTAAAAGTTTTTATAAAATTTTTAAAAGGTTTTTAAACACCTTTCAAATGCTTTTAAAAAGTTTTTAAAAGCGTTTACAAGGTGTTTAAAAACCTTTTAAAGCATTTACAAGCTTTTTAAAAGCATTTACAAGGTTTTTAAAAGCGTTTACAATGTGTTTAAAAACCTTTTAAAAACCTTGTAAACGCTTTTAAAAGTTTTTTAAAAGCATTTACAAGGTTTTTAAAAGGTATAAATTTCAATATTTTTGGCGGGAAAATTTTTCGATTTTGGCGGGAAAATATTTTTTTTTGGCGGGAAAAAATATTTTTTTCGGGAAAAATTTTCAATTTTGGCGGGAAAAAAATTTTGGCGGGAAATTTTTTTGGCGGGAAAATATTTTCGATTTTGATGACTGTACATTCTTGCTGTCACTCAAAAAGGGTAATTTGGTCATTTTGTATATAAAGAGGGGTAGTTTTAAAAATGGTCAACATGAAGGGGTATTTTTAAAAAGAGATATGGAAAAAGGGGTATTTTTGAGAATGCCCCAATTTTTTATTAGAAAATATTTTTTCGTTTTAGTATTTTTTATCATATAAAGTTGAATGTTGGAAAAAATCTTCGAACATATAAATTTTCGTAGGCTTCCGCTTCTTAATCATTTTTTTGTTATAACTGCAAAATTTAGATTTCAACCTTTAAATATTTTTTTTTTTTAAAATACCGAATTCATGATTTTGTATCCGTGTGTTTATGCTCTTTTTCAATGAAACTACTAGATCAAGAGTCTATAAGTTCTCTTGGTTCTTTATTGTTATTGTTTCGCGCATATAAAATAAAAATATATAATGAAAAAAATGAAAAAAAATATATATATATATATATATATATATACATCATTTTATTAAACCAGAAAAGACAAACACACCAACAAATATATGAGATCAAAACCCGAATGTAAGATGGGTACTAGTGTGGTGTGTGGAGATAAGTACATCAATCTTTCACTCGAACTTACATGTGACATTACATTTGTCGTCGATTTTAGTAGGTGATGAACATATAAAATAATTCTGGTTTGAAGGATCAACCACTCGTAGAAGACAATTCTCATCTTTAGAAGCTTCTTGGCGATCTCTCGATGAAACTTTATTGCAATTTGGACGAATAATCTCTTTATATGATTTTTTTGTGGATCGTAACATATCGTAAGTCCATGCACCTGATAATGCCCCGATGATCGGTGAAACTATGTACAACCATAAGTCCTTATAACATCCCCATATAAGTGCAGGCCCTAAGCTTCTTGCTGGATTCATAGATGCTCCCGAAATTGGCCTAAACCAATTTATGAAAGACATAATATAATGTTTTATCATACATTTTACAATATATATATCCATTGAAAAAAATGTTAGAAGGGTTTATAGCTTAATTACCCGGAGAAAAGGATGTCGAGTACTACGGTAGCGCCGATAGCAACTCCTGCGAATGACCCGGTTGCTCGTTTATCAGTAGCAACAGCAGATATAACGAACATTAGATTGAAAGTAGCGATGAACTCCATTATGAACGATGTCGTGTTGGAGTTTGAGGGATATGTTCCCACATAAACATCTCCCTTGAGGCTACAGACGTTGTCGTTGAGATTGAACACAAGCCGTAGAGTTGCGGCCGCTAAAGTTGATCCGAGAACTTGAGCGGCTATATACCCTGGAACCTATAAAGATATCGATTACAACGACATTACATATACAATTTGTGGGTCTTGTTGGTACGTACTATGGTAGTTATGACAATGAAAAAAAGTATGTGAAATGAAAGAAAACAGTATGAGGCATTTTTACTAGCGATATTGATGTTTTTTTTTAGTTATTCACCTGATTAAAAGGGAACCTTTTAGAAGAAGCAAAGGCAATAGAAACAGCAGGGTTGAAATGTGCACCGGAGACGTGACCAATTGAGTAGATCATAACCATTACGGTTAGTCCCCATACCAAAGCTATACCAGGAAGTGTCACCGGTTTACCGTACGTCTCATTTACCACGATGGCTGAGCAGCCGGCAAATATCATAGTGAATGTTCCCACGAACTCTCCAATCAACTATATATAGAGAATACAACAATAAGATATGTTTTTTTTTTTTTTTTTTTTTTTTTTTTTTTTGACAACAAAAGATCAGCTCAAACGAGCCAATTGGTTGGGAAATCGTTTACAAATAAAACTTGGTGCGGAGATGTACGCGCTTGGCGTGCCAAAGAATCCGCCCTTACATTAGCATTTCTAGAAATTAGAGATAAAGAGAAAGAAGAGAATTCCTCCCTATCAGTCTTGATGTCGTCAAGGTACGCCGAGAACGCTGGCCAGTCGGAAGGAGAAGACACCATCTTCACCAAGTCTGAGCAGTCGGTATAAAAAGCCACCTCTCTGAAGTCATGCCCAATCATGCAGCGCATCGCCCAAAGGAACGCTTCAACTTCAGAATGTAATGGAGATAGACTTCGTCGGAAATTCTTGGCACCCAAAAACGGCAAACCTGTCTGGGCGGAGGTACAACACCATCCAGCACCTGCATACAAATCCCCTGCTTTCCAAGATCCATCTATGAAGCATCGGTATCCCGAAAAAACCGAAGGAAGGGAGGTTGTGGCCACCCTAGCCGGGGTCTCCAAAACTGCTGGAATGGTGGGATATGACACCGGGTCGTCCTCGACCTGAGCCTTCTGCCACGCTGCAGCTTCGCCCTCTGCTAAGCTAACAATATCCTCCGGCCGCTCCACAATATTTTCAAAAACACGTGCATTCCGTGCTTTCCAAATAAACCACATAAGCCACGGAAACGCCGCAACATGGGCCCCAGGATTCTGCTGACCCAAAAAATGATCAACATTTGCATATACTGATTCCGTCGGGAAAGAATTTGGTCCCACTGGTACATGAGCTAGAGCCCAAACCTGACGGGCCGGAGGACACACAAAGATTGCGTGATTGATAGTCTCCACATCCGCGCCACATCGCACGCACCGTAAGTCGCAAGCAATACCCCGTCGTCCCAAATTTGCCGAAACCGAAATACACCCAGTTAAGACCTGCCACATAAAATGTTGGATCTTAGGTGGGCAACGAGCCCTCCACACGCTAGCCAGCAGGGGGGTAATTTCCGGGCCAGAGCCAGTGGCCGCAAAAGTCCGAGACACGTCATGACGTGCAGTGTGATAGCCAGATTTGACTGTATACTTCCCTGTTTTCGTGAAGTGCCAACCAAAAGGATCATCCTTTTGATTACCACCCAAAGGTATAGCCCTTATGAATGCAACATCAAGTGGGTCAAAATGCTCATTAAGCATATCCAAACGCCAAGTATTAGTTTGTCGATCAATTAATTGATTCATTTGAAGAGAAGAGTCCTTTAACGGACCCTTACTTAAAGCTGGTCTCGGAAATTGAGCTGGTACCCAAGGGTCAGACCATATAGAAATGGTGTCCCCAGAGCCAACCCGTTTAATAAGCCCTTTATTAACCAGAGAGCGAGCAGAACATATACTCCTCCACCCATAGGAGGGAGAGTATGACCTAATTGGATCCAAAGGATGCGTATTCCTATAATACCTACTTTTAAACACCCTGGCAAACAGCGACTCTGGAACGTCTATTAGACGCCATAGTTGCTTGGCTAATAATGCCGAATTAAAGTCATCCACATTCCTAAAGCCAAGACCACCCAACTGTTTACTAACACATAATTTCTCCCAGGCAAGCCAATGCATGCCCCCTGTCTGACCACTAGTACTCCACCAAAAATTTGCCACTGCACTGGTAAGCTTGGATGTTATTGTTTTTGGTAAACGAAAACAAGACATCACAAAAGTTGGAACAGCAGTAGCCACAGATTTAATCATCACTTCCCTTCCCCCTTTTGATAGTAAACTTGCTGTCCAACCATTCGTCCGACGCTGAATCCGCTCCCTAACAAAGGAGAAAACCTTAGTCTTAGCCCCACCCAAACTCTCAGGTAAGCCCAGATACGATCCCATACCACCCAGGGTTGTGATCCCGAGAACGTCCTGAAGTTCGGTTCTTGTCTGCTCATCAATCTTGTGCCCAAATTGTACCGATGATTTTGTAAAATTAATTTGTTGACCCGAGACAGACTCATACTGTTTTAGAATATCTAAAATAACCCGACATTGTCCTCTATCCGCCTTACAGAAGAACAGACTATCATCGGCAAACAACAAATGCGTAATAGGCGGGCATTTATTTGCCACTTTGATCCCGGTAATAAGTTTATCCCTTTCTGCTTTCCGTATATTAGCAATTAAAGCCTCTGTGCATAGGATAAACAAATAAGGAGACAAAGGATCACCTTGTCGCAACCCCCTCTGTGGAACTATCAAACCATTCGGCTGACCATTAATAAGAACCCTATACTCTACCGAAGTGACACAAAACATTATCCAGGAAACCCATGACTCGGCGAAACCCATCTTCTGTAACAGAGCTGCCACAAAATCCCACTCCACCCTATCATATGCCTTGCTAATGTCTGTTTTGATGGCCATAAATTTTCCTTTACAAGACGGGTTTGTGCGCAAACCATGAAACATCTCTTGAGCTATAAGGATGTTATCTGAGATCAGCCGACCTGGGACGAAAGCCGATTGAGTCTCAGAGATAAGACCTGGTAAAACCCTCTTAAGACGTTGACATAAAATCTTTGATATAATCTTGTATCCAACGTTACACAGACTAATCGGCCGTAATTCTGCCATTCTAGTTGGCTTGGCCACCTTTGGAATAAGGCAAATATGGGTTCGATTTAGGCCTTTGTCAAAAACTCCCTCCCCTAAAAATCTATTAACCAAATCTACAAGATCCGTCTTAACTATACCCCATGCTTTTTGGAAAAACAAAGCTGTCATCCCGTCTGGGCCAGGAGCTTTATCCGGGTGCATCATAAATAAAGCAGGCTTGACCTCAGCCTCTGTAGCGGGTGTTGTCAGCCGCTCATTATCCTCAGCTGTAATAACCGTATTGACCTCCCGTAGGACCTCCTCAAAATTCTCCGGGTTTGTTGAAGTAAACAAATCCTCAAAATAAGAGACCGCCGTATTACATATATCCACGTCCTCGGTTGACCATATGTCATCCTTATTAAACAAACCCGTGATCCGATTACGAGCCCGTCTTTGCTTTGTTAAGGCATGAAAATATCTGGAATTTTTATCCCCCAATCTCATCCATTTGCTCCGACTCTTTTGATACCAGTAAATCTCTTCATCCACATACGCCTGGCGTAAGCGATTTTGTAAATCCGAGATTGTATCAGGAGGAATTGAATCATCTGCCAAAACCACCTCCAACTGCCGCTTTAAATCCTCAATAGTTTCCCTACCATATGGGACTTGTGATTTACGCCACTTTGAAATGGCCTTCCGACAACTCACAATTTTATGCACAAAAGCACCTGAATCCTGGTCCCTGTCCCCGGCCCACCCTGACGCAATCGCATCCATCAGCCCCGTCTTTCCAATCCAGCGGCGGTCAAACATAAAATTCCTTTTCCCCCGCGGCCTTTTAGCCCCAATAGTAATCACAAGAGGCTTATGATCAGAGGCTATCATTGGTAAATACTCTGTTACCGTGTCCGGGAACAAATCATGCCAATCCTCATTCCCTAAAGCTCTATCCAGCCGACAACGAATGGGTTTCTTATCCCGCCAACCCCTCCAAGACAAACAATCACCAATATAAGGAAACTCCAAAAAACCACAATCCCGAATCATCCCGTTAAAAGAAAGAAAAGAGGAAGGATGACGTAGCTTCCCTCCCCTTTTTTCATGATTCCCTGTCATCTCATTAAAATCCCCAACCAAAAACCAAGGGGTGGACCGATTAGAACTAATTCTTAAAATCCGTTCCCACACCAGATCCCTATTTTTGGGGACCGGATCCCCATAAACGAAGGTTAAGTGGATTATTCGGCCTTTGAAAACCGCTTCAATGTCGATTAATCTGTTAGATTCAAATAATACCGAGACCTGAAAATCATCCTGATTATAAAACAGAGCCATACCACCACTACAACCAATAGGATCTATTGTTTTTAAATTTTTATACCCAAAATGACCAACAAACTTTTCTAGAATGGGGGTAGGTTGTTTGGTTTCCATGAGAAACAAAAAATCAGGTCGATGTTTGGACCATAAATCCCGAAGATTACCAATTGTGGCCTTATTACCCAGGCCTTGACAATTCCAACTCACAATATTCATGAAAAATAAAAAGATATTATGGGAGTTAAAACACCCAAAAACGCCTCCTTCCACCGTAAAGAAGACATATTAATAAACAAGCCCACCAAAAGTTTGCATAAAGCCCAAAAAAACAAAACCTCCGAAAAAACCTTGGTACCACCAAAAGGGCCTAAAGTCAGATGTACAAAATCCATATCAATAAAACCAGACCACACGAAGACCATGAGGCCTCCAAAGCCCAAAAAAACAAATTCTACCAACAGTGAAGAAGAAACCCGAGAATGAGAAAAAGAAACATGCAAAGGTAGCAACCGGGTGAAACTTAACATTAACCGTAATGCAAGGCTCAGCAGGCCCATTAAAAGCCCGTAATCATGAGTCCACAAATTAACCATGATCACAACCTGAATAAAACCATACCAAACCCAACACAAAAACAAGAAACAGAAGGAGACAAAACACCCAGAAAAAGGCCAGCAAGGAAATATTATTACTCGGGAAGGAGAGATACATCGGGTACAACCCTGAAAAGTACACACCAAAGGTACAATAAAAAACAGAAACGAAAAACAAAAACAACCAAACGGGACTCCCGTTAAACACTTATTCCAGAAACCTAACATATGATAGATCAAAGAAAACAAAGCAAAAAATAAAAATTGCAGCCGGAATAACAACCAAGAGAGAAGACCGGTCTCCACAAACGCTTGCAGGCCTTGACACACTAAACACATTAATCAACCGATGGGGTTGGAGGCTTTCCTCCTTGGTGAGAACTGATTTTCCCAGTCAGTCCAGCACCCTTTGTAACAACCTTCTTGCGTGGAGATGTTAAGGAGCACAAGTTCCGTTTCTTGGTACTAGCCCCCGGGAGAGCACCCTTTTGCTTGACCTGTTTGACCCGCAGAGCCGGTACTGTTCCCCCTGCTTCGTCACTACGTGACTGATCCCCAGAGCCCTCCTCCACAACAGCACTAGCCGGTTTACTTACCGCTTGATCAGAGAGGTTTACCTCCCCTGAGCTCTCTTCGACAACTTGCACATCCGATAGGATAACCTCTTGGGAAAGCTCCTCTGTCACCGCACCTTGCTCCTCCATGATCTCGTCCATAAAACCCAATGTATGAGTGTCCCTAGAAGGGAACTCAGGCCCTAACAAAGCATTGAGATCATCCGAAAAAAGCACCTCCTGCTGCACCAAAACCCTAGAACTTGGCTCTGTTGCATTCGCATCACCAGTAGCAGGAAATAAATCCTTACACACCCTCTTGTCCACACCTTGTGCAAGAGCTGACAAAGATTCTACAGAAGAGTTACCAGTAACGACAGCCTCCTCAACATTAGGACCCAAAAAATCATCAAGCATCTTTTGCTCCTCTGCAGTAAAGGTAAGTCCCACAGCACTTGTGCTATGTTGAATCTGATCATTCTCCGAGATCGGAACCTGAGAGGTTGAAGCTGTTTCAGGGACCACAGGCACCGACTTTTTCTCAAACCGCGCCTCCACAGGAACTCCCCTCTTAGGCTTCCTCCACTTACCACTGAAACCCTGACCAGAACGATGATTCACCGCCTGAGAACCTGCACCACGCCCCTTCCCAATAGCAGAACCTTGAATAGGCACACCTGAGCTACCACCACTCAAACCCGAACCATTCCCACTAGACACACCATTCACCGTTGCTCCCTTATAGCTCTGGAGCTTGTCCTCTGGCCGAGGTTCGAAACCATCCTCTACCCGCTGCTTCCCCTTGTCACCAAAAAGTGGACAGCGGGACACATCATGACAAAGACTGTAACAACGCCTACAGTACCCAAAGAGCCGCTCATACCTCAGAGAAATTATCGTCTCCTCACCACTATGAAATTCGACTGTGGCATCGAAAATCAAGGGTTTGAAGCCATCCAGCAGGATCTTCACCCTTCCATTGTCCAAATCGACCTCCTCAACATCACCCAAATCAGCCCCAATGGTACGGAATGTCTCATCAGCCCAAAAGTGCAGAGGAACCCCCATCACACGAACCCAGAACTTGATGAGGTAAGGGTATCGTGGATCCACCACCGGCTCCCAACGGACCAAAGAAAGCATCCAATGATCAAAATGATAAGGCTCCATCTTCAGGACCTCCTGAATGTCATCCTCATGATCAAAATCGAACTGGAATCTTCCCAAACCCAGATCAGCCCCTACCACTCTCTCTTCCATCTTCCAAATCCTTGGCAGCATAAACAGCAACGCCTTCATGTCTTGCATCATGGGATTCATACATCGCCCAATGAGAGTCCTAGCATAACCTTCAATCAAAGCCGTATTATCAAACTGTGGAACCTTTATCTTTAGCTTGCCGCCGGACCCGGAGGAAACCCCCTTCATACCCTGAAGCAACAAAGTACTTTGAGACATGACTTGCGTTGTGAAACAAACCCGTAAGAAACACCCGAACCAAGAAGGAAGGTAAACCCAGTAACACCACAAAGAGAAACGAAGAAAACTGAGAAAAAAGATTTGTCGAAACAGGAGAGGATGAAGAATACACACAGACCATGAGGAGGCTTTATAGTGTGGACCGGAAAGCCAAACCACAACGTCACTCAGAGTCGGATCCACAAAAGGATAGAAAATCTCCATCCCGCAAGATCCGCTACCGAAATCCCCCACAATTCGACACTGAATTACCGCGCAGACTAAATCACCATCCAAGCCCAGAAATGACAAGAGATTCCCCGAAACATACTCCACAAGCCCCTGAGTTAACACCCTCTCAATCCAATCACACCGTATCCATACGAAATCGACAAATCCGAAATCAGCTCCAGTAAAACCCAAGGCAGCAAGGGAATTAAAAGCTAAATACATCCCCGTAAATCCTCCCCGTGAAAGCAACCAGAGATATGGAATTAACCGATAAACCCTCAACGAGAAAGCTCCAGATCCTGAAAATCCCCATTGCAGATCAAAAAGATCCTGATCCAGACGAACCGAAGAAGCCAAAGAGGATCGCAAGGCGAGATCCACCCTCATAAAACCCAATCGAAACCGAATCACAACCAAAACGACACCCTCAGAACCTTAAAGACCAAACTCCATATCTTCGAGAGAGAGTTTTTCTCCTATTATCTCTACATATATGTACTATATTTAGACAACAATAAGATATGTTAAATACTATATTATATTATAATAAGATTCTTTGGAAACTATTTCATTTTTGAGTCACATAATGCTGCAAGCCTGCAACATCCAAAATTCAAGGTGTTCGATAAGAATGAATTGAACCTATAACGACACTTAAGCTACTATTTGTACTTTTGTTGTTTTGGTTGTTTTAATTTTAAAATAAATTCTAGTTATATCTTAACATATGCATTTCAACGGAAATACTTTTCAAAAACATGAAAACACAAAATCTATCAAATCTTATGAACGATAAAAATATAAGATTCAAATTTTAAACGTGATCACAAAGTGGTAGATCCATCATTTGTAACAAAGAGATTTGAAATAGATGTTTGTTTGGTTTGACTTTTATACATCATAAATTAAGAAAATTCAGTAACCAAAAATTAGAACCAAAATCAAGATTAAGTTTGTCTAACAAGGATAAAACTTAGAAAACCATGTCGCAATATAAAACTTGTCTCTCACCTTTTGAACGAACGATACGGATACAAGAGGACCGGAGACATCCTGTGACGAGGAATGATTCCCGGATTGACCATCTTCGATTTCCAAGACGGTGATTTGAGTCTGAGTAGTAATATCAGAGATCTCGGGCGCCATTGATGGAACTATGGTGACAGTTCTCCAAACATGTCTTCTAAAATCTCCAATAAGAGTCAACCAACTCTAGTTTGTATTCGATTAAAACTTATATAAATAGCTAAAATAAGCAAATACTAAAGTTGACTTTTTTATTTATTATTCTATACAACATGTTGATCAGTTCTTTGAGAACAAGAACTAAAAATTCATATATTTTAAACCCCCTAAGAGGAGTAACAATATTTGGCAACAAAAACCATTAAAAATCACCCTAGAATTAATTAAATAACAAAAATCTGGCAAGCTAACTAAATAATTTACAATTAATTCTAGGAAGATTTTTTTTTTTATGTTTTTGACCGCTGAAAGATTTTTATGTTAATGAATTTCGAATAGAAATAAGATTTGTATTTCAAAATATCGGAAACTATGTCAAATTTATTATATACATATATATATATTTTCTTCTTATTGCCTATTGGATCGCGCTACTACTACTATCTATCATCTTCATCATCTTCTCTGAAGAACCTAGGCTAATTTGTCTCCATAGAGCTTGGGTTGGAATTGCAGAGAGAATTTATAATAGATGTGTAACAACAAATTAAAGTGTAAAAACGTTATTGGTTATAGTCATAGACAGACATCATCAACATTCGAACGTACGGGAACAAAAATATAATTTGTAATGAGAGTTAACCGAATTTAGTGTTATTAATTTACCGTTCCGATTGACCTAACAATATTTAGTGTAGCTTGACATCGTTTTTATATACTTTTAAAGAGATTATTAGATGTAATGAGAGGTTGCCAAGGAGGCCTTGAAGGATGACCATGATACTGCATTCATGGATGTTATGGAAGAAGGCAACACCTCGATACTTGAAGGAAGAGAAGACACAGAACATGCAAATATTGGAGGAGGCGGCGGCTCAGACATGTGCACATCATAAATGGAGTGGTTGAACAAGTGTGATGGCAACACTAAAGGACAGTCGTACGTACCCGTAGTTCTAGCTCTTAGTCGAGAAGGGGAGTGTTTTTTCAGATCTTATGATCAATAAGAAATGAACTTCCAACAAAGAGACTTGGGTTAATATAGGAAGCTTTGCCTACATGTATGTTTGCTTCTTGTATTTACCGCTTCAGAAATTCACAAGTTTTTTGGATTTGTTTTCTTTGATCCTCCTCCTAATTATAATCGTTTGCGTTGGTTTTTTTCTGTACTTTTTTTTTTAAGTTCTGGATAGGGTTTGAGTTAGCCTCGTAGAATTGAGAGTATGTTTGATGGCATTATAGTCCATAGTATGATTATATTCCTCATGGTCAAAGCTTTCGTCTGTATTATACTTTTAACTGTTAACGATAGTATATGTAGTCAGCTCTGATTACAGATGATGGTTCAAAACATTTGATTTATGTATAGATGTTAAGCTAATTAAGATGAACAAAAGATTAGCAAAATGTGTATAGCTGTATTGTTGTGTGACAGAGATTTAATTAATCAAAGATTTGGTAGAGAGAGACCATAATGTTTCTTTTATCTTAGAGGTACTGTGTTTGTATTCTCTCTCTGTTCTGCTCCCACCATGTCTTTGCATGCACTTCCCCAAATCGTTCCCGGCTGTTATATTTAACCAAAAAGCATATAGTCAAGTTAGTTACCGTATGATTATGGAAAAATCCAACCTAAATGCATAGTTTAGTAGATGTTTTTATTCATACCTGAATCTGACTCGACGTAGCTCTCTTGTCCCATCTGCTAATTGTCTGATGGTAATGTAAACACCGGGCTCGTCCTCTTCGATCCACTCAGCCTGCATTTCACTAGCATTGCTCATGGAGGGTGGATCATCTCTTGAAGAAGTGGTGGTTCGTGCTGCATCCATTGGAGGTCCTCCTCCATGATAACTTCCTGGTCCATAGTTGCTAGAACCGCCATAGAAGTGATGCGGGACATTTCCTGGTGGTCTGAAGTTGTGTCTTGGAGTCCAGTCTTTGCTTTCTCTCGCTGAATCCATCTTTGAGTAAGTTGAATCTCTCTGTGACTGAAAAATAAACTTGTGTTTACATTCTTTAGTGAATAAAAGACAAGATTCACAAAGGTTCTTGCCTGAAAAGAAAGACTTAAAATGTAATGGTCAAGATTAAAGACCTGATCTTCGGATCTTGCAGGCGTTTGTAGAGCTTGCCGGTTAAATCTTTGTACATTATAAAGCTCAACGATCTTGTCATAGTTCTCACCCCACCACCGTTGTGCTTGCCACTTATCAAACATCTCCCGGCTTTCAAAAGAGGACACAAGTAATGGTTAGTTTCAGCTTTAGAATGTCATGAAGTGAGATATATCTTAAGTGTCTCAAGCAATGTCCAACTAAACCCACCAACATACATATTCAAACAGTAGACAAGACATACAGATTCTGTTCAAGACTCTGATAAAATGAGCATAGACATAGAGGTTGTTGTTTTGAGTTGTTCAAATACCTGAAGCGGATCCGTTTGAGATCGTTTCCTCCAGTAGGAAGCGAAGCGAATGTGATATGAACACCAGGTTCTACTTGAGCCATCCACTCTTTAGGCCCTTCATCGTCCAGTACCACATCACAAGACTGTGCAGAGATAGATTCCCGATCATTTCCATAGATTGATGTAAATTTTGAGTCTGACCGTCCAGCTGGATGGTGAGAGGAGTTTGTGAAGTCCCAAGCAGGAGTTGAACCCGCACTTCCACCCATGTAAGGATATGGAACACCTTCAGAAGCATTATCATAATCCGGGAAATGTCTAAGTCCTTTCTTTAAGGGGCTGCTAGAGGAACCAGTGCATGGCTTGCATTGTTTATAAGCACCAGAGAATTTTAAAGCCATATCTTTGATCTGCATAACATAATAAATAGGCATCCAAAAAAAAACCAATTAGGCCTTTAACCATGACTAAGTATATTTTTTTAAGCCTAACGAAGTATAAAAGGATGTCTACTATGATGATTGGTCATTCTTAAAAGAACAATCAGTAAAGCTAACATAAGTATTATAAAAATACTTCATCTTGTCTTCTCAGTATGCAAAAACACAATCATACCGGCCCACTCTTTATTTTGAATTTTGTCTTTTGATTTTACTAAAATAGTTACCCCCACCCTTAAACCCTTTCTTTATTTCCTGTCTAGGTAAGAAGAATCTCAATCTACTAAAGCAGGTATTAAGATCAGTCTTAATTAGCAATATTCATCAAAGCATGCATGACCCCATCATAAGCTTTAATCAGCAACTATATAATCCTATAAATTTAAATTGTTGTAGTAGTTGGTTTGACTTTCATGTCTAGTCACGTTAAGGAGGAAACAATCACTGACATAAAAAACTATTAAAAGAGAGAGATCTGGATGCAAGATTCCAAAGTGAAGTGAAGTTGCATCATTGTAAGATCTCTCTGTCCTAAAACAACAGTAGTAACCCTCTATCTATCCTTTGGTAAATAGAATCTCTAAGATAAAAGAAACGAATATGAGTCAATCTATGGACCGTACGTTACTTATATCTAAAGTTTGTTGTTTCACGAGCAAGGGATAAAAAAAAAGCAATAGAATAAAGTGAAAGAAAATTAAAAAAAGCAGAGAAGGATCAACAAAGAAAGAAGAGATTCAGAGAGAGAGAGATAGAGAGAGAGACCTGTATGGTTAGGCTTTTGACGGCTTCTTTAGTATTGGGAGTGGTGCCTCCACGCGCTCCATGTTCAACTTCTTCACCTCCGTCTGCTTTGGTACAAGCTATACAAGAAAACATCTTTGCCCCTCTCTTATTTTTGTGTTTGTGTTTATCTCTGCCTTTTCAGCCCCTATAAAAACCAGAGTCTACTACTTAAAAACACATCTCACAACCAAACCTCTACTACTCTACTCAAAATGAATAATTAAAAAAAAAAAAAAAAAACGTAGAGTAGTGCTAAATCCACAATCCGACATTATAACACGGGTAGAGAGAGCTTATGTAATCATCATAGTACACATTTAAATAAATATAGGGAAAATGATGAGAGTTGTCCTACAATAGTAACAAGACAATTGTAAACATTAGTTAGAGAAGTTGGATACATATAAAAAGAGAAGTTGGATTTTTAAAATTGTCGTTTTCTTATAACGCAACACACAAACAGAAAAGGACAAAGTTGTTGATGACATATCTCTCTAGTCAGGAAACAACTACTACTCATGTTATAAATAGAAAAATGAAACTTGATTGATAAACTCTCATAAAGAACCAATGCTATATAAATATCTCAAGAACTAAATCCATCTATGAACAAAAAAAAAATTTGGGAAATCAATATATGTTTAAATTAGTGGAGTGATCTTGATAGAGACAAAAGTGTTAAAACTACAAGTTACACTTTTCTTTATTAAAAAAAAGAAGTTATAATTAGAACCCAAAAAAAAGAGCTTGGGGATCAGAGGATAGGACCCCAGTGCAAAAAAAAAAAAAAAAATGTGCAAATCCAAACACCTGAAATGGTATATAAAACACATTATTTTACAAGTAATATTATAGTCTAAAGAAGATCATAACAGAGACCAATGGTTCTTTATTCTACTTTAAATGTGTGCAGCAAAGATCCGATCCCTCAACTAACACAAAAGCTCGAAGAATAATTACATTTTTTTATTTTATTTTTTTGCAGTAGCCGAATTTTCTGACATTTTTCAAAAACTTAAATATTA
Source organism: Camelina sativa (assembly GCF_030686135.1). Taxonomy (NCBI): domain Eukaryota; kingdom Viridiplantae; phylum Streptophyta; class Magnoliopsida; order Brassicales; family Brassicaceae; genus Camelina; species Camelina sativa. The sequence continues at coordinate 16,297,067 of NC_141896.1, read as the reverse complement.
TTATGAGTCTACTCAAATAATATGTTCTGATTCCCATCCCCGTGCTTAACACAATTTAGAACCGATGAATTAAAAAAAATATATAGTAATAATTCGAATCAATGGAAAAGGAAAAATGAAATAAGGTTTTTAACAAGAAAAAGGAATATTGACAGTCACGTGTTAAGAAAAAGAAAAGGAGTTTGGTTACTATATTTAGGGTTTATGAGTGATGATGGACCAATCTAAACCGTGTCGCGACATGAGAAAAGCTCTTTGGATATATATATTCGAAAGTAAACAAAACAAAAATTGCAAAAACATTCGCGAATCACGAAAAAAAAACAACTCTGTTTTGATATATCAAAAGCAAAGGCAAACAAAAAAACTGATACAAAAGCCATTATTATTCTCACCTTAGAAAACGACTCCTTCTTCATGGAATATTTTTTATTTAAAAAAAAAAATCATTTTAATCAAAAAACAAATACCTAAAACATTAAATTTTGATTAGAATGGAATACTACTAACCTTTTATTTTTTCGATATCTGAGAAACAACAAAAAAGTTGACTGGAAGATTTATGTTTTGCTCTATGGAAGGAAGGATTGGTCTATTTAGGACGCCGGCACGAGTGGGGTTCGGCTCTGTGTCTAAGCCTATAAATAGACCATCAATGGCTGCAGAGAGTAAATAGAGAGAGAGATTAGTGTGTTGTGTTGTGTAGTGTTACAGACACAGTAGTTCTGTAATAAATGTATAGTAGAAAACAAAAGGACGAATACAATTTATGATTATTATTATTATTTAGCAGCGTTTTATTTTCTCAAAAAAAAAAAAGGATTAAAAGTAATGGAACAACAATAAATACCGGGAAATTTTTGAATTTATTTTTATTCAAATTGAATGTAACATTTTTTCCTGGAAAGCTTCTGATTAATTGGGTTTAGTGAGAAAATTTTATGGAAACTTATTTGGTTTTTATCAGAGAGAAACGACGAATCGAATCTGTCAAAAAATCAAATCAATCAAAGTGTGACACTGTAATTTAAAAAAAAAAAAAAAAAAAAAAGACAGCAAAAAAAATCTCTCTGAATCTTTCTTTTGTTTTTTTTTTCCGGGACAGTTTTATGAAAAGATCGATCGGTAAAAAAAAAATTCAGTGTCTAATAGTTTCTACAGAACAAGAAAAAACAAAACAAAAAAGAACAAAGTAACGAATCTCTCTGTTTTATTATTTTTCCCGAGAAAATTTCTCATAACACCTCTGTGTAGTAGTACTGACCTGAACGTCTTCTTCTTCGTGTAAAAATGGAATCTGTATTTGAAGCTCCAAATCAAAAAATCTTTAGAAAGTAGAAACCTTCATCTTCTCGGAGATAAATTTTTAACGAGAACGAAGGAACGAAACCGGGTTAAGAATTCGGGTTATCGGGTGACCCGGGAACTGAAACGGAGCTCTGAGTTTTGTTTTGTTTACTTAACTAGAGGACGAAGAGAAAGAGAAGAGACAGAGAGGTTCGAAGAGTATTTATATATCTATTTTTAACGGCGTTAAATGTTTTAAAAGACCGTGACTTAACGGAGTTTGTTTTTTTGGTGTGCCGATGAAAGGTTGGTCTCGGGGAGAGACGGCAGCGAGGGCCCATGTTGTCCACCCGGTGACGGAGATGGCTTACGTGTGCTGTAAGTTGATTACGTGGCGGTTTACCATTGGTTTAAGACAGCTGAAACCGGGTCGGGTTTTGGTCACGATATATTTGACAAGGCTTAGGGAACCGTCGCATCACCATTCGCTTTGCTTTTGTTTTGTCATGTACATGTGTGTGTGTTGTTGTTGTGGGTTCTCTCATCTCATCATCTCTCTCTCTCTTTCTTTTTCTTTTTAGTTATTTAAGATTATTATATACATATGTTTTCATCGTTTTGTCTTGTTTTGGTTATGATCCATGTGTGTGTGACATATTTTTTAATTTTGTTTTATCATGTTTCTACAAAATGAGTAAAGAAGCATCCGCTTGTGATGAATAGAGAGAAACGATGAATTCATAGTGTGAAAGTGTTTCAAGTTGAAGTGTGTTTGCTTAGCTTAGATAGTGTCCCCATCGTGGATTAATGTTGGCATGGTGGATGAGAGAATTTAAGTATGGGATGCATATACAACTATTTCTATTTATTTTTCCACATGTGATGTGGTTTTTTTTGTCATGTTTATTAGGCTAATGTTTATGGTACATTTATGCACTGTAATGCTTTCGAGTGTTTCTTATTTATGTCTTTTTCTTGATTGGTTAACCAAAACTTTCTCTAGTACACAAGATCTTTGCAAAATTGACGTTTAGTTATGTATATATATATTTTTTTTTATCTCATACCATATGTTATGTAATTTCAAAAATATACTCCGGACAAGCAAACACTTAATTTGATACTTTCACTCAACTATGGGATTATTAAAAGTTAAAGTGTAATGTGAAATGAGTTTTCCGGACAAGCATTCTTAATATTGGGGATAATTAATAATGATGATATATTTGGGATAAAAACAGTGATGGTGGTTATGGTATCATCTAAAGATGCAAAAAAATATTAATAAAGATATTACTTCAATTTTCACTGAACGTTACAATTAACATACTAATCATAAAATTTCCGAAGAAAGTACACAGTTGAACTGGAACTCTATAACAAATTAAAAATCATATTTAGCTATAACATAAAAGGTTAATCACCATGCATGAGAAGTTTCACATAATCATATGTAGCTTGAAAGTAAGTATGTATAGTCCGAATCATTTAAAAATTGTAGGATAATATGATGGTGAACGAGCTTGACTTTACTTAGTCGTGTTGTTCATCGATTTTTTTTTCGTTCTTTTAGATAAAAATTGTAGAAAAAAAACTCACTTGATTCCTATATATAAAAAGATGCATGGTAGGTTGATTCGTTCTTTGGGAGGTTGCTACTTTGGAGGCTATTGGCAAGAAGATTGGTATCATCCGGGATATTGATGAAGAATCTGGCAGTGTTTGTGTTACTGTCAATGATTTTAATCCCATTGTTTTCCAGTTGTTGGTGCCGTTTGAATCTGGAGATGAAGTGGTGGTGACTCTCGAGTATGAGAAGCTTTCTGGCTTTTGTGGGATTTGTTCTCGTCTTACACATGATGAGAAATCTTGTCCAGAGAAGATTAAGGATGTTGGGAAGCAGGTCTTAGATCAGCAAACTGACAAGAGAGGAGCTCAGTGACAACAAGGTAGTGGGAATCCAGGGGGTTGGGAGAAACCGAGGAAGGTTGTGAAGCGAGCTTTGGACTTCCAAGCCTTTGAGTTTACTGCTGGTGCGAGTGGGGCGGGTCCTTATCAGCAGGCTCGATCCCATGGTTCAGTTCGAGATCAGAAAAGGACGTATAGTGCAGTTACAAGGGATTCGGGAGATAAGCGAGAGGTTCAAAGGGGACAAGGGAGCTATTTGGGACAGGTTAACTCTTTCCCTCTTAACCGTAAGGGGAAAGGGAAGGCTTGGCCAAAACCACTTTACAAGGCTAAAAGTGGTCTCATTGAGAAGCAATCTCAAGTGTTGATGGGTGATGGTTCTGAAGCGATTGATCAGGGGACTGCTCAACAAGAAACAGCTATGGAGAGTTCACCTTCTCACGGGATTAACCAGGATTTGATAGGATCAGAGTTTGATGAGGCAAACGATGATCTTCTTGAGGAAGGTGACAATTTGTTTGCTAATCCTCCAGAAGAGGGGGAGATTGCGGCCTCACAAACCACTGGGGGCTTGGGAGATGTGGGTGCGGGTGAGTTTGCCCTCAATGTGGAGGATCTGAAAGGTATTTCCTCTTCCTCCTTATTGCTTGATCTGGACGTGAATGTAGTTCAATCTGCTCTGCAAGAGGTCACCATAAGCACTAAGAGAGATAAGGGGTTACGGAGACCTACTACTATATCTAAAAAAGTAGTTAGAAACCCTAGTTTGATTTTAGCATCCCCTGGTAAACGTTTGCTAGCTAAAGCTTTATCTAAACCTGCAGGTGAAGGTAACAAACAGACTGGGAGGGGGAAAGAAGGGATCAAGGCTGGGAATGGCAAGTCTGCTGGCATTGGAGTAAGACCAGCGAAAACAGGGATGGGGGCTCTCCCGAAACCGCCGGCTAAAACGTGAAGGTCCTTAGTTGGAACTGTCAGGGCATTGGGGTTGATCTGACAGAGAATTATTTGGGGGATTTGTGGAGGAAGCATCGACCAGATATTTTGTTTTTATCAAAGACAAAAAAATGTTCTTCTTATTTACAAAAATTTCAATCTAAATTTGGTTTTAATAAATTGTTTACTGTTGAACCCCGAGGGGCTAGTGGTGGTTTGGTTTTATTTTATAAGGATGAAATAAATCTTTCAGTTCTATTTCATAATGACCGTATAATTGATACAAAAGCTGTTTTTGGTCATCATTTGGTTTATTTATCTTTTGTTTATGGTGACCCGGTTCCCCAACATCGCGGAAAAGTGTGGGACAAATTAACGGATATTGGATCTTTTCGCATTGATCCTTGGTTTCTTACTGGAGACTTTAATGAATTAATTGGTAATCATGAGAAGCAGGGTGGTGCCTTGCGGTCAGCTTCTTCCTTCAAACCTTTTATTTCAATGATTAAGGATTGTGGGTTGCTTGAATTTCCATGTTATGGGGATCAATTATCCTGGCGTGGGAATCGGTGTAATAATCAAGTGATTCGTTGCCGACTAGACCGGGCTTTAGGTAATGAAGACTGGCATGCTCTCTATCCCAACTCGAAAGTAGAGTATTTGGAGATGATAGGTTCGGATCATAGTCCAATCTTAGCAACTTGTTTGACGGCGGTCCGAAGGAGGCAAAGACAATTTCGGTTTGATAAGCGGTGGTTGGGAAGGAGGGCTTAGCTGGAGCGGTTGAGTTTGGATGGAATCGTACACGGAATTTTAGGACTCCGGGTTTTGTTGATAAAATAAGGAACTGTAGGAATTCAATTTCCTGGTGGAGGAAAAATAATGTCAGGACTGGTCCATCGGTTATTTCTTCTTTGAAGACTGCTCTGCATGATGCGAAGATGGATGATTCAGTTTCACTGGAAGATATTCGGGGAATTGAGAGGAAATTGAAAGAGGCATACAGGGATGAGGAGATTTATTGGCAACAAAAGAGCAGAAAATTTCGGTTAAGAGTTGGGGATAAAAATACATCATATTTCCATGCATCCACTAAACAAAGGCGGGTTCGGAATAGGATAATTGGTTTATTTGGTGCAAATAATGTTTGGGATGAATCAGCGTCGGGTATGGAACATATAGCTACAACATATTTTGAGGATCTGTTCAAGAAATCCGACGGTGGAGGTATTTCTGAGATGCTCCAAGCAATTGATCCGAAAGTTACGGCAGGTATGAACAGAGATCTTATCCGGGATATCTCGGAAAGGGAAGTCAGACAAGCTTTGTTTGCTATGCATCCGGAGAAAACTCCAGGTCCTGATGGGATGACAGCTTTGTTCTTTCAAAGATTCTGGTCTTCTCTCAAAGGAGATTTAGTGGCTTTAATTGCTGAGTTTTTTCGCACTGGCAGTTTTGATCCGCTTTTAAATGAGACTAATATATGTCTTATTCCTAAAGTGGATCGGCCTCAGCGGATGACGGAGTTTAGGCCTATAAGCCTATGTAATGTAAGCTATAAGATTATTTCAAAAGTGTTGTGTTTCCGTTTAAAACGCCTATTGCCTCGCTTGATTTCAGAAACACAATAAGCTTTTGTTTCTGGACGGTTAATTACTGATAACATCCTGGTGGCTCAGGAGATGTTCCACGGATTAAATACTAATAGTCGGTGTAATTCGGAATTTTTGGCATTTAAAACGGATATGGGTAAGGCATATGATCGGGTAGAGTGGGATTTTCTAGAGGCGGTTCTGGTCAAGTTGGGATTTGATAGGAAATGGATTTCGTGGATTATGTGGTGTGTATCGTCGGTCTCGTACCAAGTTCTTCTGAATGGTCAGCCCAGAGGTTTTATTAGACCTCAGAGGGGGTTACGACAAGGGGATCAACTATCACCATATTTATTTATCCTTTGCACAGAAGTCTTGATAGCTAATATTAAGAAGGCTGAAAGGGAGGAAAAATTGACGGGTATTACTATCGCCCGTGATAGTCCTACTGTTTCGCATTTGCTGTTTGTAGATGATAGTCTGTTTTTTGTAAAGCAACTTTCCAGGAGTGTAGGACGGTTATGGATATAATCGGTTCCTATGGCAAAGCTTCAGGTCAAGAGGTTAATTTGACTACATCATCTATTATGTTTGGGAAAAAGGTTACTACGGATATTCGATCCCAGTTAAAATCCGTTATTGGGATTGATAAGGAGGGAGGCATGGGTTCTTACTTGGGTATCCCTGAGAATCTTCAAGGTTTGAAAACTAAGGTTTTTAGCTACGTTAAGGATCGGCTCGATGATCGTGTAAATGGCTGGTCTGCAAAGTGTCTGTCGAAGGGTTTGGAAAACCTAAAAACACTATTTATATGTCCTAAAACACGTCAGGGACTTGTTTTGCAATTATGGAAAACTTTGGGGCAGATTTGTAAAACTTCCAAATTTGTGATTCTTCATCGCCTAAAGAGGGTGTCGATCGATGCTAAGGCAGTGTCGATCGACACTCCCTCTCTGTTCTGACTCCAAGTTCTTTTCCTCCGAATTATTGCTCCAAACTGATCCAAATCGCTCCACTTTGCTCCATCCATGCTAAAAACCTGTAAAGACTCAAAAACAATCTAGAAACAAATGAAAAGACACTAAAAGACTCCTTATATCATGGTTAAAAACCACAAAAACCATGATATATCAACTCCCCCAGACTTAGCCTTTGCTTGCTCTCAAGCAAAACAAAAACTTAGACCTGTGAAAGAAGTTTGAAAACAGGGAACTCACTCAATTGCATGATGATTCTTATTTGCACTCTTCATTTACTTGACTCAAGAACTTACTTCTTATACTTAACCATGATAAACATCAACATTCCTTACTCAAATCCCACAATCCTCTGGAATCTCTGAAATCTCCATTGTCATCTCATTAGTCAATATTAAAGCACAAATAAGGTGAATTCTTACCTTGGATGTATTGATCAGTGGCATGTGGACTCTCTTCAGGCAAGACATTCTTCTTACATCTCCTTTCCTCTTCCTTTTCTCACTTCCATTTTTTTTTTTTTTTTTTTTTGGATATAATTTTTTTTTAAGCAAAGGTGTAGCGAATACCGGGGTCATCGGTAATTTACCTACCCCTCGCTTCCAAGCTTTGTGTGATCATTTGACTCAAGAGTAGAATAATGAGGTCACTGGTAATTTACCTACCTCTCTAAACTGATCAAAATCATCTCATCTTTTATTCTCTTTATATTTTTTTTAAAAGCACTGAAGGGAAGAGAGAGGGGAGAAATACTTTGAAAAATTGCATTGTCTTGTATGGCCTGAAGAAGAAGTCTAGTCCACTGATTTCCAACCCCAAAGTAAGAGATTAAGTCCGGTTAAAATCCTGATAAAAGTTGAGACAACGTTAGATCAATCAGATATCCATTGAATAAGGGCTTTCAGGATTGTTGATAAGGCTCATAGTCTTTCTAAGCTTCAGTTCTGAGATCAAGCATAAACAAATAATCATTAGAGTGTTAGCCAAATAAGAGAAATCATTAGTCAAGATCATAATTCCCAAAGACAAAAAGAAAAATTTTGAAAAATTTGACTCAAACTTTATGGTTTTGACTGACATAACTGAAACTCAAAAACAAAAAAAACATAGTTAGTAACTAACCTCCCCCAGACTTAAACAACACTGTCCCCAGTGTTATCAAGTAAGAGGAAAGCAAAAATAAAATAAAATAAATAAAAATCAAAAGCAAAAGAAAAAGAAAAACCTACCAGTGGGTTGCCTCCCACTAAGTGCTTGTTTTCAGTCATTAGCTTGACTGTGTTGGAGTTCAGGCATCCGTAGGAGCAAAACATGGCATTGAAGTCCTCTTCATCCAAGGTGGTGTATAAGCTTTAGGTGCATGAGGCTTGCCAAGGATGTTAGGAACAGGACCAGGACAGGACTTAGGTATGGGAGGGTATCTTTTCTGTCCTGCAAAATCATCAACAGAAGAAACAAGCGCTCTACGATAATCTCGTGGCTTGGTTAACTGCAAAACAGTTTTATCTCTTTGAAATTCTTGTTGATGATAGGAGGAAGTTTAGGATAAGAAGATGCATACCTTGGCCTTACCTGAGGGCTCTGGAGTGTGGATTGATGACTCTTCTGTTTGGGAATAGGTTTCTAACTTGGAGCATCAGTTTTGGACAAGCTTTGTCGCGGTCGTGGAGGGGTGTCGATCGATACTCTCTTGGTGGCATCGATCGACACTGAGCCTGATGCTCGTATTGCAGAAACTTTTTCAACAGAAAAAGTCTGTCCATCAATAGTAGGAGCCCTCCTCAATGTATCCATCTCAAAACTCATACTCAAACCATCCACATCCAGTGCTATGTGTCCCTTCTTCACATCAATGACTGCACCAGCTGTAGCCAAGAAAGATCTTCCTACGATGAGAGGATCTTTAGGCTCTTGGTCATACTTCAGCACCACAAAGTCAGTAGGTATCAAGAAATTTCCAACCTTAACTGGAATATCCTCTAAAACACCTTCAGGAGTTCTTCGGGAGCGATCAGCCAAGATAAGAGAAATCTGAGTTGGCTTGAATTCTGTCATCCCAAGTCTCACAGCAACAGAATGTGGCATCAAGTTGATGCTAGAACCAAGGTCACAAAGTGAGTGTGCAAACCTTCCTGTAGAGATAGAGCGATCAAGTACAAAGCTTCCAGGATCTGGTAACTTCTTAGCAGTCTTACATTGAATGATTGCACTCACTTCCTTAGAGACAACCACCTCCTGCTTCTTCTCTTTCTTCTTCTGTACAGGCTGGTTCAACAGAATTGCACTGACATCTTTTGTAAGAAGTGCTCCTTCTTCAGGGCTCAAACCATTGGATACCATTCTCCTCACATACCGCTTAAGAGGTGGTGAAAGCTTTACTGCATCAATTAAAGGCATCTCAATCATCACCTTGTCCATCATTGCTTTGCATCTAGCTTCCTCCATCTCTTGCTTAGACTTTATTGGCTTGGGAAAAGGAACCTTAGGCTTGTAGACCCTTTCAACTGTTGGAACCTGAGATTTCGCAGCTTTTGGTTCCATCTGAGATGAGTGTCGATCGACACCCAGGTGGTGTCGATCGATGCCATCATCTGAAACCGAGAGATTGGCCGATTTTTCTCCTTGTTCTGCAGAAAAAAATTTCACCATCATCTTCATCTCTCACTGATATGGCACTGCAAGCATGTCTGGGGTTTGACTCAGTTCTTGCTGGAAGATAATTCTCTTGCCGTTTTACAGACCCAGCAGTCTGTGCAACTTGAACCTCCAGCTTCTTAACATGAACATTCAATGCTTCTATCTTTCCATTCAGCTCAGTGTAGACATTGTCAATCTTTCCATTGAATGTCACTGTCAAATTCTCTTGTCCTTGCAAAAGCTGCTCAAGCATGGCTTCCATTCTACTCTCTGAAGAATTCTTAGGAGGTGGAGACTGATAAGATGAGTTCCCATAGGTCCTTGTATAGCCATTGTTTTGTTGCTGCTTCTGGTCACCATTGTAAGGTCTGTTTCCTTGCTGATTACCGAATCTCTGTCCCTGATTCCCATAGACATAGTTCACATCTTCCTCTTGGTGTCCTTGATCAGGTTCTGGCTCATATGTCTCAACCTCAGCAGCAAAATGAACAGATTTCTTACCCAAAAGGAGATTATGCACTGAATCCAGCTTAGCATTAACAGAAGCTAACTGGTTTGAATCAAATCCTCCATGCAATCTCTTCCTTTCAGCATCTGCTCCCTTAGTGCTATTGCTAGAAGCTAAATTCTCAATCAAAACTTCAGCGTCTTCTGGAAATCTTGTTTTGAAGTTTCCATGACTTGCAGCATCCAAAGCTAACTGATACTTTCAGTCACACCCTCTGAAGAAGATACTCAACAGTTGTACCCTTGAAAAACCATGGTGTGGACAGTCCCTCTGATAAGCTTTGAATCTCACCCAAGCTGCCTTGAAAGCTTCATCTGGTCTTTGCTTGAAAGTGGATAGCTTGACTCTCAACTTATCTGACATTGCATAATCATAGAAATGGTTGAGGAAAGCCACTTTGACTTGTTGCCAAGATGTCAAAGATCCAGCTGGCAACTGCTTCAACCACTGAGATGCCTCTCCTGCAAGTGAGTATGGGAAGAGCTTGCAGAATATGAAGTCCTCAGTCACTCCACTAGCCTTGATACTGGTCACAAGATCCTCAAAATGCTCAATATGGTCTAGAGGCTTCTCATTGGGCAAAGCAGAGAAAGGTCTCTGCCCAACTAGTTGAAAGTACGCAGGTTTCAACTCAAAATCATTCCTCTGAAAAGGGGGAGGAACAATAGCAGACCGGTTCTCATACACCAGATCAGTCTGATTGTAGTCAGCAATGGTCCTGATCAGATCCCGGTTGTTCTCCTGTCGTCGAACTGGGTTATGTACGTGGTTGGCAGCTCCACGCACGTCTGCAGGTTGGTGTCGATCGATGCCACCTGGTTGGTGTCGATCGACACCCAGATCCGGATTATCAACGACACCAGCTTGCTGGTTCACAACAGCCTGCTCGTTGACAACAGGTTCAGGGATCACGTTCCTTTCTGCATCAAGCTTTTGGCCATGCTCATTGCGCAAGTGGCCCTCTTGATCCCTCAAAACACCAGCCTCATCACGCATAAGAATGATTGTATTAACCATCTTCAGAGATTTAGCTGCCTTTCTGTTCTCACGTTCCAGTTTTCCCAACTCTTTGTTTGTCAAATTCAAAGTAGGACCAGATTTGTTGCTCCTTGTGTGAGGTCTAGGAGGCATGCACCTGAAACACCAAAGAGAAGAAAAACAAAAACGTGTAAGCAGAAAATAAAAAGAAAAGTTTAGACGAAATTAAAAACTTAAATCTAATGGTAGATCAGAGAGTCCCCGACAACGGCGCCAAAATTTGATAGAATGAAACTTGAGGGTTTGGAAAACCTAAAAACACTATTTATATGTCCTAAAACACGTCAGGGACTTGTTTTGCAATTATGGAAAACTTTGGGGCAGATTTGTAAAACTTCCAAATTTGTGATTCTTCATCGCCTAAAGAGGGTGTCGATCGATGCTAAGGCAGTGTCGATCGACACTCCCTCTCTGTTCTGACTCCAAGTTCCTTTCCTCCAAATTATTGCTCCAAATTGATCCAAATCGCTCCACTTTGCTCCATCCATGCTAAAAACCTGTAAAGACTCAAAAACAATCTAGAAACAAATGAAAAGACACTAAAAGACTCCTTATATCATGGTTAAAAACCACAAAAACCATGATATATCAGGTATCCCTGAGAATCTTCAAGGTTCAAAAACTAAGGTTTTTAGCTACGTTAAGGATCGGCTTGATGATCGTGTAAATGGCTGGTCTGCAAAGTGTCTGTCGAAGGGCGGAAAGGAAATTATGATTAAATCAGTGGCTTTGGCATTACCGACCCATGTTATGTCGTGCTATAAACTACCTCAGGAATTGACTTCTAAGTTGACAAGTGCAATTTCCACCTTTTGGTGGAAATCCAATAATAAAGCTCGTGGTATGCATTGGGTTGCGTGGGACAAATTATGTAAAGATAAAGTTGAAGGGGGACTTGGCTTCCGAGCTCTGGAACAATTTAATGAGGCTATGTTGGCCAAACAGTTTTGGCGTCTAATCCACTATCCAACGTCTTTAATGGCTAAGGTGATGAAAAGTCGATATTTTAGGAACAAACATCCTCTTATGGCAAAAAAACCATATAACCCGTCTTTTGCTTGGAGAAATATTTATTCCACCAAGGGTTTGGTGGATCAGGGGGCGCGATGGGCGGTAGGCACCGGTAAATCCATCTCGGTTTGGCGTGATCCATGGATTCCGGATACTTGTCCTAGACCAGCGAATGGTCGAGGGAAGATGTGGCTTCCGAGTTTAATGGTTAATCATTTAATTAATCCGGCGACTAAGGATTGGCATTTACCTACTTTGGAGGAGTTTTTTGATCCGGGGGATATACAACTAATTCGGAGTATGCCGGTTAGTAGAACGCATCAACCGGATAGATTAATATGGCATTATACTAAATCTGGGAAATATTCCGTCAAATCAGGATACCGGATAGCTCGGGAATTGATTACGGATGTAGAGTATGGGCCGACGTGTACGGCTTTGCGGCCCCAATCGTGGAAACTTGATGTACCCTCCAAAATCCAACACTTTTTTTGGCAGATTGGTTCAGGTACTTTACCTGTGTTAGAGCGTCTTGCACATCGGGGGGTTCGGTGTGACACCGTGTGTAAGAGATGTGGGTCTGCAGTGGAAACTATAAATCACACGCTCTTTGAGTGCCCTAGGTCTCGATGTATTTGGGAGTTGTCCCCTATCCGGTTGGACCCGGGGGGTTTTCCATACACATCGATTTATGCAAATTTAGATTTTATTTTTTGGCGGGCGTCATTGCATTCTGGGGTTTCGGATATAGGACTTCAACTACCTTGGATTATTTGGTCAATTTGGAAAGATAGGAATAAGAAAGTGTTCCAGGGAGTTGAGGTAGAACCTCTTGAGATCTTGAATCAAGCGGCTACGGATAAACTATTGTGGGAAGAGGCCAAGTCTTTCTCGGTGAATTTTCTGGATCCTCCGTCCTTTTCGGAGGACAGGGGTAACTCTCCCCGATGCCAATTCGATGGTTCTTGGAAAGGTACAGACCCCTACCAGGGTTTGGGATGGTGGTGTTGTAATGGAGATCTTAAAACGATCCTTTTGGGAGCACGGAGCCACCGTCGGAGTATATCCCCTCTTCATGCAGAATTACAAGCGCTGATCTGGGCAATGGAGTCCTTACTGGTGGCGGGAGTAGATTGTCAGGCTTTTGAGACGGATAGTGTCGAGTTAGTAGCGATGGTGCAGACGCCGGAAGACTGGCCGGCTTTTTCTAATCTGCTGGAGGATTTCTTTTTGCTTCGAAGTTCCTATTCCTCCTTCAGCCTCACCAAGATTCCACGAGATGCAAATGCCCGAGCTGATTGCCTAGCTCGATCTTCACGATCTCTATCTTCAGAATCTGACTTTGTAAACTCGTATCCTCCTGTTTGGGCAACCAATCTTGGAGTTCTATTTTAACTATTATAGTCTGGTTGAAAAAAAAAAAAAAAAAAATGCATGGTAAACTAAAACACAAACTTTTGATTATAAAATTACTAAATATTAGTAGGCATTAGGAGATCCTTCTCCTAAGTTTCATAGGCTTATAATATCGTTAACGTTAATTCGCGGTTAAGTAATAGGCATTAGACTTCTCTGTCATAATATATGATTTATGATCACGTTAAAGTTGTACATGAACTAACTAGTTGTGTAAATCCGTACACTAAGTAAGCTAATTAGTTAATCCTTTTATAACAAATTTTGAATTAAGCAAACAATGATTTAACATCACTATAAAAAAAAAACATCGTAGTCAATTCCTCTAAATTCTTACATAAACCAAAATAAATTTGTCAATACCTACATAAAGTCATAAACTAATACACTTTAATGAAAAAATATGTATATATATAAATCAGTTTAATAAATTTTAAAATTATTATTTTAGTTTGTGGATGATATTACATCAGTAAAATTAAGACGAAGTTCTTTTAGGATGGATCGTTTATCAAATTTTATGATCAATACCAAAGTTTGTTAGTTTGTCCTAATCACTGAAGTTTTGTATGTGAAACAAAATGAAAATTTATATACTGAATATTACTATACTATAAATAGTAAAAAATTACAGTAAATATTTATGATTTATTTTGTTGTTCAACTTTTCTTCTGATCAAACATCCAGTAGTATATTTTACTACAAGCATCTAACTAATTTTTTTTTTATTGATCGAACTGTCGTTTGATCTGTTATCATAAACATGGAAACTTGATCTAAGGTGCAGTGTATAAAAGCAATTTAGTTTAAGCATGTTCGACGATGCTAAACTTTCTTAAAAAGAAATAAAATCAGACATCAATATAAAATGCATCTCTTTAACCCAAAACGTTGGGGGTGGGAACTTGGCTTTATTCCTGGGGCTAACCTGTCTTTAAGCAAAGAATGCTTCGAACAGAGGGACAGCAAAACTCCAAATAAAATATCCAATACATATATGAGCATGAGTGAGAAAAATAATATTAATGCCATATATATATATATATATGTGTGTAGTAATTGTAATACAAAATTTCTGTGATTTAAGCTCTATATATACATATATATATATGTTAATCATTTTAAGAAATTCTATCAAAACCTAAATTTTTATGACATCTTGGGTTCAAAGCTTATATTTTTGGTTATTACTATAACATAATAGTTTAAGTCGAAAATATCTATTTTTTATTAAAGAACTGCATCAACTTTGAATATATATAATTTTTTAATTAATCTTTCAATGAAGAAGAGATGTACGAGAGATCGAAAGGTTTTGCAAACAAATAGACTATAGACAAACATTTGAAAAATAATATATTATATGGTAAAATACAAATTGTTTTAACGTTTATTATAGTTGAGACTTGAGAGATTTGATTAATTTGCAAGAAAAGTATAGTCAATGTCCCCAAAAACGTTTCCCATCTTGTCTTACATCATATTTTGTCTTTTAGATTTGTTTTACTTATAAAAATTACTAACATGTTTTTCAGCTTTAGGGCTTTTATTTTATTTTTTACGTTCCGTTTTAGACATCTTTTCATTTTTCACTACATATATAGTTAATTAGATCAGATTCCATTTATGTATAAGAAAACATTTGAATATCATAATATTCATGTAAATTAAATTCCTAAACTACCATCTTTTTAATTTTGTTTTAAACTACCATCAAAATCTTCAAATTTCCAACAATATATTACAATGCACTTGTGTTAATATAGGTTTATCTAAAACAATATTTTTTTTTTTTTTTTGACAACAAATACAAGATTGGCTCAAACGAGCCAATGTGAAGGAAAATCGTTAACAAAGGTAATTAACTGCGGTGAAGTACGAGCACGCCGTGCAAGATTATCCGCGTTACCATTCTGGGAGCGTGGGACGTAGACCAAAGAAAAGGAAGTAAACTCCTCCTTATCCATCTGTATGTCCTCTAAATATGGTGCGAAAGCTGGCCACTCAGCGGGTGAAGACACCATCTTCACTAAATCAGAGCAGTCGGTGAGGAAAACTACTGATTGATTATCCGCTCCAATCATACAGCGCATAGCCCAAATAAGGGCCTCAACCTCAGCATGAAGAGGAGATAGACTACGGCGATGGTTAGCAGCACCTTTAGTAGGGGCCTCACCCCAGGGCGAAATACAGAACCATCCTCTACCCACATAACAATCTGTTGCTTTCCAAGAGCCATCTACAAAACACATATAGCTCGATGGAGATCTAGGTAATCCTAAACCTCCACTGGCATTATGTCCCTGCACCCCCGGGGTCTCCGGGGGGCATACCATATCATCCATTTGGGCCAATGCCCAGGCTCTTGCCTCATCCTCTGCTAAACGCAAGATAGCTAGGGGATTAGAGTCGAGATTACTAAAGAGTTTATCATTACGCGCTTTCCAGATATATCATAGAATCCAAGGGAAAAATTCATAGTCCGGAATTTTGTTAAACCGCCAAAAAAGAAAGTCCAGGTTTGTGAACACTGATTCCGAAGGAAATGAGCCCGGGCCAGTCGGAAAGCGCGACAAGGCCCAGACTTGCTGAGCAGGTGGACAAGTAAAGAGAGTATGATTTATCGTCTCCTCTTGAAAACCACACAGACCACACGTAGCATCACAGCTCATACCACGTTTGCGGAGGTTCGCCGTAACCGCAACACAACCAGAAAGCACTTGCCACATGAAATGACGGAGCTTTGGTGGGCATTTGATTTTCCAAACGAAAGCCTGCAGTGGCACTATATCGGGTCCAAAGACCTTCGACCCAGAAGATGTCATTTTACTGGAGCGAAGGGCATGATATCCTGACTTAACCGAATATTTACCAGACTTAGTAAAGTGCCAGCCCAAGAGATCTGGGGCATCCGATTGTCGTAACGGCAAGGCAGAAATTATAGCAACATCTTCCGGTACAAAAGTAGCCGTAAGTTGAGCCATATCCCAGGAATTGGAATTCCTGTTAATAAATTTTGTAACTCTGAGCAAGGGATCAAAAGGTAACCCTGTGCTTAGTGCTGGTCTCGGGGATTGAGCAGGTATCCATGGGTCAGTCCATACAGAGATGGAATCACCAGATCCTACCCGTTTAATAAGTCCTTTATTAACCAGAGAGCGAGCAGAAATCATACTCCGCCACCCGTAGGATGGAGAGTAAGATTTTATTGGATCCAAAGGATCGGAGTGTCGGTAATAACGTCCTTTAAAAACTCGTGCAAAAAGTGAATCCGGTACCGTGATCAACCGCCATAGCTGTTTTGCCAACAGGGCGGTGTTATAATCATCCAAACAACGAAAACCAAGACCCCCTATATCTTTACCATGACAAAGTTTATCCCAGGCCACCCAATGTAACCCGCGTGATTGATCAGACGAGCTCCACCAAAAATTGGAGATCGCGCTAGTCAATTTCCTCGTAACCGTCTTTGGCAGCCGGAAGCATGACATTACAAAGGTAGGAACAGCCGTAGCAACGGATTTGATCATTACCTCTTTACCGCCCTTGGACAAAAGTCTTGCTGGCCACCCGCTTGCCCGAGCCTGAAGCTTGTCCTGTACAAACGAAAAAATTTTCGTCTTAGCACCCCCTAAGCTTTCCGGGATACCTAGGTAGGAACCCATCCCACCTAGGTTCGTGATACCTAAGACCCCTTTCAACTCCTCCCGTAGATCAGTAACCACCGTATGTCCAAATTGAACCGAGGATTTCTGAAAATTTATTTGTTGACCTGAGACCCTTTCATACTTCCTAAGAATCTCCAGAACCACCTCACACTGTTCTTTTGTAGCTCGACAGAAAAACAGGCTGTCATCCGCGAATAAAAGATGGGATATGGCGGGACTGGCAGTCGAAACCTTAATCCCAGTAAGTAACTTCATACGTTCTGCCTTACGGAAATGAGCAATAAGTACCTCCGTGCAGAGAATAAAAAGGTAGGGGGACAACGGGTCCCCCTTACGCAATCCCCTACACGGAATAATAGAACCGTAAGCCTGACCATTAATCAATACCTTATACTGGACCGACCGAACACAAAACATTATCCATGATATCCATTTATCACAGAAACCAAATTGCCGGAGCATATGTTCAACAAAAGACCACTCCACCCGGTCATAGGCCTTACTCATATCTGTTTTGATAGCCATAAACTTGCCCTTGCAAGACGGGTTTGTCCGCAGGCCATGGAACATCTCCTGAGCAATCAAGATATTATCAGAAATTAAGCGGCCCGCAACAAATGCTGATTGTGTTTCCAAAATCAGGGATGGTAAAATGGTGCGGAGGCGCTGACACAGAACCTTGGATATAATCTTATAACCAACATTACATAGGCTTATGGGCCTTAATTCCGTCATCCTCGTCGGTTTATCCACTTTTGGAATAAGACAGATATTAGTCATATTCAGTCTGTTGTCAAATTCCCCATTCCTCATGAAAGAATTAACCAGTAAAACCAGATCAGATTTAACCGTAGCCCATGCTTTCTGGTAGAAAAGGGCAGTCATACCATCAGGTCCCGGGGCCTTATCCGGATGCATCATAAAAAGTGCTTGTTTAACTTCCTGTTCAGTAACCTCACGTGTCAAAAAATCATTTGTCGCGGGAGTAATTGAGGAAGGAACTTCCTCTAACATGTCCTGAAAATCCGATGGATCCGATGAGGTAAATAACTCCTGAAAATAAGATTCCGCAATATTTTGGACACCACTCTCCTCCGTCGTCCAAACACCCTGCTGGTCATGAAGACCCACAATACGATTCTGAGCTCTCCGTTGCTTCGTTTGAGCATGAAAGTACCCGGTATTATGATCCCCAAGTTTCATCCACCGGCTTCTACTTTTCTGATACCAATACACTTCCTCATCCCTGTACGCCTCCCGCAATTTCCAAGTGAGTTCCGCAAGTTCATCCACCGTAGTGGCATCATTTTCCTGTGCTGCCGCTAATTTAGCTTTTAGATCCTCAATTGTCTCTCTCCCATAAGGTACTTGTGCCTTTCTCCAACGAGAGATCGCCCTCCGACATGTGGTAATCTTATCTATCAAAGTGGGAGTAGCAGACTTATTTGTGTCCCACCCGTCAGCTATTACATCATAAAAACCTTCTTTATCAAGCCAACGTCTATCAAAATGAAAACCGCTTCGCCCCCTATGTACCTTATCTTCAATAACCGCAATTATGGGTTTGTGATCCGATGCAATCATTGTTAAGTATTCGGTAAAAGAATCCTTAAACATATCATGCCATTCCTCATTGGCGAGGGCCCGATCTAACCGGCATCGTATTGGTTTCTTGTCGCGCCATCCGCGCCACGAAAGATTATCCCCAAGAGAAGGGAATTCTAGGAGACCGCAATGTCGAATCATGGTGTTAAAAGGTACAAATGAAGAAGCATGTCGCAATTTGCCACCTCTCTTCTCATGATTTCCTTTTAGTTCATTAAAATCTCCAATTAAAAACCAAGGGGAATCCCTGTTTAAACCAATCCGTGTTAACCGTTCCCAAACCAGCTCCCGGTTCTTGGGAACCGGATCACCATAAACAAAAGTAAGATAAATTAATTTCCCTTTGTACAATAACTCAACATCAATTAGTCTGTTTGAAGCAGATAAAATTGAAACATTATTAATTTTATTCTTATTATTATTATAAAGAAGTGCAAGACCCCCACTACAACCAATGGGTTCAACCGTTTTTAAATCAGAAAAACCAAAATGACCAACAAAAGGTTCTAAAACAGAAAAAGATTGCCTTGTCTCAGAAAGAAACAAAAACTCTGGCCTGTGCTTCCCCCACAAATCCCTGAGATAGCCAATAGTTGCTTTATTCCCTAACCCTTGACAATTCCAGCTTAAAATCCTCATTTATGATTCTGTGGTTTTGGTGGCTTGTGCCCACCCCCTGCTCCCTTCTCCGCTTCCGGGTTCTTCGGGTTAGGCCCCTCACTGCCTGAATCGTTAGACTTAGGTGCAGGCCGCTTCTTTGGTGTTGCACGCAAGTAAACGTTGAGCTTCTTTGAAGCAGTTCCTTTGAGAGCCAATCCTTTTTGCTTACGCCCTTTATCCCCCACCGTAGTTGAGGACGAAGAGGTTTCAGAGGGCACCGAGGTATCCATCAAATCTTCCCCGCCTTCAGCCAAATCGTCTCCTAAAATATCTGAATCCGCACCTGGGCCATCAAATGGGGGGTTGGAACCTTCCCCAATCAGACCACCCGCCTTCAGAACTGGAGAATCCGATGTTTCACTAGCTACCGGAGCAACCACCTGATCCATAAGACCAGAAGAAGCAGTCCCCATGGCAGGATTGATCTTGTGACCCAAATCCATCCCCACATCAACGTGCAGCAAAGGTTCACCCTCCTTTGTACCGAGACCCGGGAACGCAGAAACCTCCGAAGCAATTGGCAATGGTGCCTGTTCGGAATCTCCAGTCCCACCCTGTAGGCCCGTCGACCCTGCAGTAACCGCTCCACCATGTTCAGCCTGCAAGACCGGATTCTGATGCACAGCCACATCCACACTAGACTCTTGAAACAGCGGTCTCCGAACCCTCTTCGGTGCCTGAGGGCGAACACCAATTTCTTGAGCTAATTGGTTCTGCTCAGGTACAATATTTTGTACAATATTTTGTTAACGTCATATATTTAATTAATCTAAGCAGTTTGCAAGGTCATATATATATATATTGATATAATGAATAAGAAAGTACGGATAAGAGTTCAAAACTTGACATTGGCTTTAAAGTCAAAAACTTCTTTTAGCTAGCTATTCGAGCAAAGCAACGATTTCTAAAATAATCCAACAGAGAGTATTTATAATATTTTAGGATCACTATTACAAAATTTTTTTTTTCAAGAATATTAATATTAATTAGTTAGGGATTTAAGTTTTTTTTTTATTAATAGTATATATTTACTACAGACTTTATTATATGTTTTAATTTGTAATAAAACTAGCTACTGACTTATATATATATATATATATATATATATATATATATATATATATATATATATATTCTATTCTAAAGTGTTCTTGATGGTTTTGGTCTAAAAATGGCTTAGATTACTAGAAACGAGTGAGAGAAGAGTTGTCGTTAGAGTTATTGCGGAGAGGATAAAAAAACAGTGAGACTATTTATTTGACAAAAGTCATAGAACGTGCAATTAAACGCTGATCAATGTTATTGTGAACGTTTGTATTGTGTACAAATGTAGTAAATAGCAATGCTGCCAATTTGTGTACGTCCACAATGTATATATTAAATGTAAAGTTTGGATACTTCCAAATTTTATTAACTTCAATGAAAACGTAATTTTGAGTGATGGACGTGACAAGCAGTATAGTACTGATATTAGTAAATGTGTCGCTACGGGCGACAAATATTAATGCGCATAGATGACTAACAGCCAGATCCTTAAACAATCAAATTGTTTATCTAACGCTCGCATGTTTTCGTAAGTATGGGAATGACTAAATGATAAATGCACACATGACACATCTAACAACGTCAAGAGACTTGTCGACTATATTGGTTTGTTTTAATGTTATTGTCGTCTCATTGTTTAAGATAAATCCACATCAATACATCATTCATGTACACATGTAAATTTAATTGAACATTAAAAATATGATTAAACATTACTTTATTATTTGATAAGTGTAATAAGTCGTTTCAAATATTTGAAAAGAATTATCATTAAAATAAAAATAAATACTAACTAAAAATATAAAATATAAAAGGAAAAGATCAGTTTCGATTAGAAAATGATAATACCAGCAAAAATAAAAATGATATAATCATCCATCAAGTCACCTATTACCAAGTCATGACCAGTTTGAAAATCTGTTAAAAAGGAAAAGATCAATTTCAAATCATGGGCAAATGTACTTTCTTATGTCTCCCCTTTTCCTTTTAAGTGTTAAAACAATGTTTAATTTGAACAGAAATATTTGAAAGCAAATTAGGCTATTGTATGATATTATTTTACAAATTTTAAGGTTTTATTAGAAGTAAAGAGTGAAAAAAGTTCGTAATCGGGTGAGCACAACCAAGGAGGGTGGAGGTCCTACTATTCAGATGTGGTTTGCAGCAAGACTTAACTAGGATTGCTATTTAAATTTATGTCTCAAAACATTAAAACAAGCTTTGTAACAAGTTTATTTTTTCTTTGAATATAATTTAACATTATGTAGTCAATATATAAAAGCTAGTAACGTCGCAGAGACACTTAGTTAGAAGCCAATGATCCCATACCAAACAAAACAGCAACTTAACTTTCCGGACCTTAACATGACTACATGGAAAATACAGCAAGTGTTTCGAAACACCAGAACAGCAGCACCAATCAAATTATTACTATATTTTTCTGCTATATATTTATTATAAACGTCTTCCTACATGGAAAAAGACGACCTTTTTCATTCAAAAACTATATAATCGATTGAATCGAACAAAGTTTTCAAAACGTAATTTGTGATCACTTAATATATAGAGTTTATAGTCCGATGTAATAATTTTGGTTATGAAAATTAATTACTAAAAAAAAGTTAAGCAGTTACTAAATGAGTAATGAATAGTATAGTCCTACGTTAGAAAAGGTAAAAGCGTCATCAGGTGATCTTCTTTATCTTCCAATTCCTTTCCCTATTTCCCAGGTTTCCCTTAATCCTTTTCCTTTAATTTGTTTCCCCCATTCGATTTTTGTTTGAATTTACTACTAGTAGTACTTAAAAGAAAAACATACTTTACTATATAAGCAAAAAAAATTTGTCAAAATGAAATCATTTCCAAGTGAAAATGTTATTCATGCTACAACCAAAAAAATAATACTAATAGATCTAAGCCTTAGAAATAAAATCGTGTCTGTACATATTTGAGCGTGTACCTTCGAAGAAAGAACAAAATTTATTTGAGAGGTGTAGGAATTTTGTTGCCACCACCAATAACCAAAATCAGAAAAAAGAATTTTAATTTCAAAATTACAACTCTGGAAAACTTTTTGTCTCCTCCATAATTTGCAACAAAAAACATTTAGGCTGGCCCGTATAAACTTGCCGAATCTACACTTTAGATTACATGCATTACACAAGTAGCAACGATGGGTTCATCATGTTTTGATTTAAAATAAAACTTTTGAACTTTGTTTTTTCTATTTGTTCGGTACTAGTACTTCGAATCTCGATAGCGTTAGAACTTAGAACAGCTGCATTTTTGATCAAAAAAAAAAAAAAAAAAAAAAGAACAACTGCATCAGACCGACTGGTCAAGACTCGGGCCAAACTATATTATTATCTTACATTTCAAACCAGAATTCCTCAGTTTAGAAAGGCGCCACAATTTGCCGAAGAAAATCTTGATTCACATGTCTGCAACGGACCAGAGATAAGCCTCTATTTCTGTTGCTTTCTTCTCATTGGTCTTCTGAATCATTCGCTTCTCAGTTCCTGATACCATTACACCATACAAAAATAACAGATGAGACAACTAATCTTCTAATGGAATGTTTGAATGTGAATAATGAAAACAAAGCTATCAGAGGAACTTACCGTTACTACGGTCGACCCCATCCCAGTGTCTACCCGGTTTAATTCCATACCGGTTTGTAGCAGCTTCTAGTCCTCTCGTCAACCAACTATGTTTAGGCACAGTTTGTGGTATAATGAACCCAGATTCTTTCATCTTCTCATCGTCTCCTAGATCCACAAGAGTTGTCTCATGCCGCTTTTTCTGCCATATACAAAATTGGTAATACATTAGGATGATACTTTCTATGACAAGGCAATCTTGGTTACTCATAATCATATAGGTATGTAGTAAGCAGAAGTATTATCAATACCTTGACCAAATGAGCCATTGGATCTCCCCATCTAACTCTTTCCTTCATCATTTGATCAAGCTCGGGATCATCCCTGAAACGACAGATAAAAAACCGTTTAGATAAACAACCAAGTACACAACAGCTCAACCTCGAACTCAAGAAGAAGAACCAATAAAATACCTTGTCCGAGCAAATGGCTTCTCCTTCTCAAGCTCAAGTTCCTGTAGTCTAGCTTCAGCTTCACGCTTCTGAGCTAAACCTTTGCCCCATTCCAGTTTTATCTCCTACAAGAATTAGGCAATTACATTGGTAACTCTATTTGTCTCGGATTTAGATTACAATATATGTTTTCAGGAGTAACGAACAAACAGTACCTTTGGCTTCTCAATTACTTTTTTTTGCTTGGATTTAAGATATTCCTCCTTTGTTATACGCTTCCCTGCAATATTCAAGAAGCATCAGGGAGTTAGGCATGAGATTATGGATTTATGCTACAGCTTATAATGACTAAAGATCTATAGTCCACCTGTGATCTTGTCACGGAACACTGCTTCTGCATTTTGACCAGTTAGCTCGGAATCCATATTTTTAAACCTGCACAGGAGTATAATTTGTCAGAAAAATAGCAGCCTAAATTGTGCAGGCGAGAATCTTAAATCATCGTTACTGAAGACTGGTCTCTTTATGAATTCCCTATTACAAGACACAGAAAGACAAAATCTTAGCAACTTAGGAAGAAGTAGGCAACATCAAACTTCAGAAAACAGGAAACCACTCTTGCCCGATACTATTGAAACAACCCTGATGCTTATCACTTAAACACAGTCTAATAAAGCTTATTCTACTTTCTGATAATTACCTCAATTGTTCATCCTCCTTTTTCTTTCGATATTCACTTCCAATGTCTTTGCCACTAATCAATCCGGTCTTTCGTTGCTCCTTAGCTGTTTGAGGAGGTGGTGATTCTCTGCGTGGTCTCCTTGGAGGAGAGCTATCAATATTGGAATTCCTGGACAGATTATCAGAAGAACGTCGAGAATCCGCAGTTTTTCTTTGAGGAGAAAGATCTGAGTCTCGAGAAGCCTTATTCCTGCGGGGAGGAGATAAATCAGCATTTGCGGCAATAGATTTTGCAGGCCTTCTACCCGGCTCAGGTGATGGAGAATGATATCGTCTTCTTCGTGGAGGAGAAAGGTCATTGCTCTCCTTTTTTACATCTGCGACAGGTGAACCATGTAAATCCCTTTTCCTGCGAGGCGGAGATAAATCATCATCCAACTCAACAGAATCAGAACGCCTTCTACTAGATCCACGTGATGGAGAATGAACCTGTCTCCTGCGAGGAGGAGATAGATCTTCACTCATATTTTTGGGCATTTTGTCGTCAGGTTCAGGAGAAGGCGAGTCATTCCTAGCTTTTCTTTTGCGAGGTGGTGACGTATCAGAATCATGTTTTCTGTTAGGCTCAGGTGAAGGCGTATTGTGACGTTTTCTCCGACGTGGTGGTGAAATATCTGTTTCAGCTCTATCCGCAGTCGCGCGTCTAGGCTCAGGCTCAGGAGAGGGCGAGTCATAACGAGTTCTTGGTCTACGTGGAGGAGAAATATCAGATGTTGTGTCTTCACGGCTTGGAGGTAATGCCACCCACCCACTCCCATCCTCAGCAATGGCATTATGAGCACGCCTTGCCTTAATTTCCTCCAACCTCCTCATTCTCTTAACTTCAATGTCTTCATCAACCACAGGTTTTTCCTCTTCACGGAACAAAACAAACATGTCAGTTTAAATTGTTATTAGATCATAGAAGTGAAAGCATTGCAGGAAACAAGAAACCGTAAAAAGAAAAATTTACCTGCTGAATCATTTTCGCTTTCATCCTCTTCAGGATCAACCTGCTTCTGCCAAACAGGACCTTCATCCACAACTAAAACACCTTTAGCTTCAGGTTTAGCTGGCTTCTTCTTCTGCTTCTTCTTCTTCTTCTTCTTCTTTTCTACAACATCACTACATTCATACTTCTTCAAGTAATCTTTTAAAGATTTGCCTCCTGCTCTTGCAGCAGCCATCTTTGAAATTATTTGAAGCCTAATTACCAATGAGAAACACAGAAAACTTCAGTCAAACATAACATCTAGATAAACATATATATATATATATATATATTCAATTCAGAAACCAGAGGCCCAAGCAGGAATCGAAAATTTGACAGATGAATAAACAATGCCAACCTTTCATCATCTTTAGAAAAACAAATTAAACCAAATCGGAAACAACAATTAGTTGCAACACTCGAATAAGCATCAATCAATCAAGCCCTAGGTTATCATGATCTAGCACAACAACATGAGACTGAATCGAGAAACAACAAAACAATGCTAATCGTCATCAAGTTTCATAAATTCACAAATCGAGAAGCTAAACTAAACCGTTGCATCTACTCAGAAGCGATTCCAAATAACCAAGAAAGGGACACGAAGAAGGCACACATACACATACATAGAATCGTACAATTACCAACCTGATCGGAAAACTAACGACGGGGATGACGGAAAAAGTATCGGAAGAACCAAACGCGAAAGGTTGAAGATAGATGATAGGATAACTCGGGGGAGAGATCTTTTAGGGCTTTGGATCCCAAAATCCCCTGGAGACGAAGTTATGGCGGAAATTGAAATTCGAAGCAATTAATAGGGATGATTTTGTAATTTCCACAAATAAGGAGCTAAACAGGGGCATTTTAGTCTTTGAGTAAAATTGCTGAGTTCGGTCGGTCTTTAAAAAGCCCTTTTCTGTCTCTGTAACTAAACCACAAAACTCAGAACCAATTAGGGTTTTATTCTTCTTCTTCCGTCACTCTTTTTTATATTCAGTCCGCCGCCACTTTTTTTGTTCCACTTTAAAAGCGCTCCATCGAGTTAATGGCGGTATCGTACAATGCATTAGCTCAGTCTTTATATACGAGAAGTAGCTGCTTCATCCCGATCAAATATACTAAGCAGAGAAGCAGATCCAGTGTCGTGTTCGCGTCTAATGATAATAAAAACATTGCTCTTCAAGCTAAGGTAAACTAGTGAATAAATAATTTTCTGTATATTCTGAACTTTATGATCTGTAATGGAATCGTGCTAAGCTTAAATTATATCTAGAACTAGTTGGATTAGAGGTTGGATTGAACATTGAACCAGACATTGTCAGGTGCTTACTGTTTGACATATGAGTAACTACTGTTACATGTCGGGTAGATAAAATAGAGAGAAAAGAAAATCTTTTTTGATGGTTTCCAGTTTTTTAGGTTTGGATATTCTCTTTTAAGATGCTCATCGTTTGCTTAGTTGTCTGCATTTGGTGATGACTCGAGCTACATCTGTTCTATCACATTTTATTAAAAAGCACTGAGAAAGTAGTTTAGTTCGATGGACTTATGTTAAGTTTAGAGAACAGTTCAGTTTGTTATTACGATTGGTCTTTGTGTTAATGTTTCTTGTATAATGTAAAGTTGGGATCTTTTGTTGCCAGAGATGGTCAGGTTCCTACCTTTTGACATGTGGGTTTGGACTGTTACATCTCTGGTAAAGAAAAGAGAGAGAATGAAAGGCTTTTTGATGGTTTCCATCTTTTGGTCGGGATTTCTCTTTCAAGGTGCTCATCGTTTGCTTGGTCATCTTTGTTCCGTGATGATTTGAGCTACATCTGTTCATCACATTTGATATCTGTACAAGGAAAACGTCTTGTTTTTGGGGTCTCACGTTTAGGAGTAATGCTGCATTGATCTGTTAATGAACTTTATATTCATGTGCTTACTTTTAATTTGTTGTTGTTTTTTGTTAGTCTATTTGTATTATATCCTGTATCGTTGAGATTTGGCCAGAGATGGTCAGGTTCCTACTCTTTGACAAGTGAGTTGGAACTGTTACATCTCTGGTAAAGAAAACAGAGAGAAGGAAGGGCTTTTTGATGGTTTCCATCTTTTTGTCTGAAATTCTCTCTGAAGGTGTTCATCGTTTGCTTGGTCGTCTAAATCTGTGATGGCGTGGGCTACATCTGTCCTCCACAACTGAATAAATAATAATCTCCATTGAGACATTTCTCTTTTAGCTTCCCATTCTAGTCCGATAATGCATTTACTGTTCATCATATTAGAAATTAACATTTATATTTCTGTATTGTTAAATGTTGCAATTGTGATCTTTCTATTACTGTCTCAACAAGCATCGTGTGTGCTGTTGTTCTAGTCCCTGGTATTTATCATGGTTTCTGTTGTTTTCTTGGGTTAGGTAGATAACTTGTTGGACAGCATTAAATGGGATGACAAAGGATTAGCTGTGGCAATAGCACAAAATGTTGACACGGGAGCTGTACTAATGCAAGGCTTTGTTAATAGGGAGGCCCTATCCACAACCATCAGTTCTCGGAAAGCTACATTCTTTAGTCGATCAAGATCAACCTTATGGACCAAGGGAGAGACATCCAATAACTTCATCAATATACGCGACGTGTATATTGATTGCGATCGAGATTCGGTATGTTTGCATTGACCACAGTTACGAATCAATAGCGTTATTCTTCATAAACTCATTGGTTTATATTTTCTCAGATTATTTACCTTGGAACGCCTGATGGACCTACCTGTCACACAGGAGAAGAGACTTGCTACTACACATCTGTTTTCGATCAGTTAAACAATGATGAGGTTTGTCTCTGTGGAGTTTTGTTTATTTACCTTTTCATGTGACAAGAGATTAATAGAAATCTGAATGAAATCAACAACTTCCTGACTGCATCACAGGCTTCAGGAAACAAGCTAGCTTTAACAACATTGTATTCGCTAGAATCAATCATTTCCAAGCGGAAAGAAGAATCAACAGTTCCTCAAGAAGGTAAACCGTCATGGACTCGACGGTTATTGACTGATGACGCTCTGCTTTGCTCAAAGATCAGGTATTTTGTCGGTTATCTGCTATTGAATATGAGCTGTAGATCCTTGTGAATCTTATTGGGATCTTTGTCTCAGGGAAGAAGCTGATGAGTTATGCAGAACACTGGAGGATAATGAGGAAGTTTCAAGAACACCATCGGAGATGGCTGATGTGTTATACCACGCAATGGTGCTTCTATCTAAAAGGGATGTGAAGATGGAAGATGTTTTTGCAGTTCTTAGGAAACGCTTCTCTCAATCTGGAATCGAGGAGAAGCAAAACCGTACAAAGTGACTGTTTCTTTTCGATTGACCGTTTACATGTATTTGCTAGAATTTTTTAAGCTACACTGGTCATTGTGAAATTTTGTATTGTATGATTAGATATTTTTTTGTTATAAAAGAAATAAATGGTTCGTTTACTCATTTAACTACTGAATCTGGCAACATATTACTATGTGGGTTTCACTTTATGTCATAGAGAAACACTATGATTACCAGTTTTGAAACTGCCATAGAGAAACACTAGGATTAACATTCAATGTCCAACATGATAACCAGTTTTAAAACTTTGATACAGTGGACGAAAACCATAGCTTTTTCTGGCAAACCAGAATCTTCTCGCTTTTGACTGCATACTCAGACTCCTCTCTCCTGCAACTCCACCTCATCCCCTTGGCTAATGTTGTGATTGCATCCATGAAATAACTCGATTCTCGGATTATAACATATCCACTCGGTCGCAAGATCCTGTCCATCTCTAGCAAAACATACTTCGTCTCACACCTGTTCACATTATTACCATATGGTTCAAGAAACACTTCAATACCAAATAGCCAAATCGTAACAACTCAAACTTAAACCATACCAGATTGAACAATATTAAATTTTGTGCATAGGAGCATCAATCAAAAACTCTGTGCCTTCATATTCAAAAACAAGAGCACTAGCTTCCGTTTCATAACATCCTCAAGATATTAGAACTGTGGTCTTGTTAGACAGAACAAATTGCTAACCAGGTAGGATAGACTCATATACACTTAACCGTCACTTGCAAAACTGTGGTCTTGCAAACAATACAAGTAAAACTGTGGTCTTAGCAGTTCTATTTTCAAGTTGCAAAACTGTGGTAAGTTAAACCAGAGTTTTGCCACCTCTTGGACAAAGAACTATTTCTAAGAATATCATCTGTCCGAAGCCGCAACAAGAGCATCTGACATAATAGTGTCAGGTAACTTGCTTATCCAATCCTCTTCTATTCTTGCACTACAATTTTTGCATTCATCCGCATAATGCTTCTCTTTCGAAAAGCTCTTCCTCCATTACATCCATTCGTAAAATTGAACAGAATATTTCACAGAAACAAGGTTCCATTATATTACTCAATTAGTTTACTTGTCTGCATCAATTATGGACATTTAACATTCAATGTCTATTGCATAAAAACCCTAATATAGTTAGTTTGATCAAACTCAAATTTAACACTCAGAAAGAAAAAAAAAGTAGAAGAAGCCAAAGACTATGTTAGAAACTTGAGAGAAAAATACATTCATACAATTGGCAAAACATACAATTCAAAGGATGATACAAAAATTCATAACAAACCCTAAATATATCTAAATCGGCCACAAGAAGTTAAACTCATAATCTAACTTCGCATCAGAGGAGGAAACACCATGGGAATGGGAAGATCAAAGTTGTTACTTGTTAGAAACGACCCTTGTGCCCCAAGTGAAGCCGAACTCGTCGATGGGTCAAAGCTAGAAACAGAGTCAGGGAGTTGATAGAAGCTACCGTTGTCATGGTTATAGAGAAAGACTGAAACTTTGCCCTGATGTTGTTGACTCAATGATAGGTCTTGCTCTGTTCCGCTCATCAATGATGGATCTGGTGTGAAGAAGCCGGCGGAAGAGTTCTGATCGGGTTTCGTCTGGTTCTGTAACACCCGAAGAAGCTGATCTTGTAACACCGGTAGAGAACTCTCTAACGAAGCCTCCATCTCGAAAAGTTTCTCAGAGAATCTCTTGTCATTGATATCTAAAGATGTCATCTTGTCTTTGAGGCCGGTCTTCTTATTAAGAAACTGAGAAAGGTTTGTGCTTTTCTTGCGTCTCTCGCTATCGTTGAGTTTGCTGTATCTCTCTGCCATGTTTCGAACCTTGGATTGATCTTCCGGCCATGTCCCGACGAGTTCTCCGTCACGGTTGTAGTATATAACACAGACTTCGACATCACAAAGGATGGAAAGCTCGGATGCTTTCTTATACATGGTCTGTTCTCTCGACGCAAGATTTGTTGTCTTAGGTTGTTTCTTGAAACTTTTTGTGTTTCTCACGGACAACAATCTCCTTGTCTTTTCCTTCGTCAACATTGTAGAAGAAGCTTTGTTTACAGAGAGAGAGAAAAAAGAACGAAGCTTTTAGTTTTTGACAAAGAGAGAATAAAAACACTCTTTGAGAATTAGGTAGGGTAAAACAAACACGGTTCAGGTTATTATATAGAATTCGATTTCTAAATATTTACTTAATTATAATTTCAATAGAATTAGATTTCCATATTTGACGTTTAATTTCCTTTTTGTTTTTCTGAAGGGTATCTTCTCTTCATTAAATGATGATATGATATGATACGCATTTATTAATCTAACCGTTGTAATTGTGATTTTCCTTTTCTCGTTTGTTTCCACTTTACTATATCAATCTAAACCGCGTTGTAGTATATATATATATATATATATATATATATATCAGTCTCTTCTATATATAATTAATCACAGAAAACAAAACAAACCCTAAATCGCTCTCCATCATTAGCTCTCTCGATCGTCATCTCACATTCATCAGCGACGAAACTCTTCTCTCTCTCTCTCTTTGTGTTCAAATTTCACTAACGCTTCTGTCTTTGCAGGGCTTTATTTGATTGATTAATAATCTCTTTTGTCTATCAGCGACGAAACTAAACTCTTCTCTCTGTGTTGGAATTGACTAACGCTTCTTTCTTTGTAGGCTTTATTTGGTTAATCTCTCATCGACAAAACTCAACTCTTGTCTCTGTGTTCGAATTCACTAACGGTTCTATCTTTACAGGCTTTATTTGATTAGTCTCTCATCGACGAAAACTCTTCTCTCTTTGTGTTCTAACTTCTAATTGACTAACGCTTCTTTCTCTGCAGGCTTTATTTGGTTATCTCTCATCGAAACTCTTCTCTTTGTGTTCGAATTGACTAACGCTTCTCTGTCTTTGCAGGCTTTATTTGATTAGTCTCTAATTTCGTTTCTTTTGAGGTAATGACGGATATGAAAGGGTGGTGTACAACGCAAGAGCACTTCCTCCCCAGGAAGCGATCGAAGGACAATTATGATAGGTTTATACCAAATAGGGCTGCGATGGACTTTGACTACGCTCATTACGCTCTAACTCAAGGAAGAAAAGTTAAGGATGAAGTAACTTCACCATCAAGAAAAGCCTACATAGAAGGATTAGCTGAGACCATGAATATGAATAGAACCCGGATACTCGCTTTCAGAAACAAACCTCAAGCTCTGCTTTCTACTAGTAGTCACTCTGATTCTTCTGATCCTCACCAACAACCTAGGTCCGTAAAGCCTCGTAGAAACATTCGTCAGACTTGTGAGAAAACCGTGGACCTACCTGACTTAGCCGATGACTTCTACCTTAACTTGTTGGACTGGAGCAGTGCTAATGTTCTAGCCGTGGCTTTGGGACACACTGTTTACTTGCGGAATGCATCCACTGATCTTACATATGAGCTTGTGACCGTTGATGAAGAGGAGGGACCTGTCACAAGCGTTAACTGGACGCAAGATGGTAAATATCTTGCAGTTGGTCTTCACAACTCTGTAGTGCAGCTGTGGGATTCTTCTGATGGTAGACTGATAAGAACATTGAAAGGTGGTCACCAGTCAAGAGTAGGATCATTGGCATGGAACGAACACATTCTAACAACTGGAGGAATGGACGGACGGGTCATCAACAATGATGTGCGGATCAGATCACCCGTTGTGGCTACTTACGTGGATCACACTGAAGAGGTTTGTGGTCTCAAGTGGTCAGGATCAGGACAGCAACTAGCAAGTGGTGGTAACGACAATTTGGTACACGTATGGGATCGTTCCTTGGCCTCCTCCTCCTCCAACTCAACTAGGCAATGGCTGCATAGGTTTGAGCAACATAGAGCTGCTGTGAAAGCTCTTGTGTGGTGCCCTTTCCAATCGAGTTTGCTTGCAACTGGTGGTGGTGGCAGAGATCAGACGATTAAGTTCTGGAATACACTCACTGGGGCTTGCTTGAATTCAGTTGACACCGGCTCTCAAGTTTGTTCACTGTTATGGAGCAAAACCGAAAGAGAATTGCTTAGCTCACATGGGTATACACAGAATCAGCTTACACTTTGGAAGTACCCATCCATGGTGAAAATGGCTGAACTCACTGGTCATACATCACGAGTTCTTTATATGGCACAGAGTCCTGATGGGTGTACCGTGGCTTCAGCAGCAGCAGACGAGACTCTCAAGATTTGGAATGTTTTTGGAGTACCAGGAACCGCCAAGAAAGCTGTTCCAAAAGTAGCTCCAGAGCCATTTTCTCATGTTACTCGTATTCGTTGAAACTGTGAAGACTCTTTTTGACACTTGACATCAAACAATGAGGCACTGATTCTGAGTATTAGTTAGTGTTGTTGTCAATTATTATAGGCAGTGTTATTAGATCTCCAACTGTAGCCTTAGTTTTGTCTTCTTTTTTTTTTTTGGACAATTCGCACAAAAGTTTTGATGAAAATCTATATAAGAAAAGTAAACAAGATTTTAAGAACAGGTTTTAGTGTGTTGACATTTGGGACCTCTTCCACTCTTCGAGCTCTCTCTCACACTCTCTTATGCTCTGTTTCTATCCTCTGTTTTTTAACAGAAGAATGTTCCACTCTCTTGTGTTTGTTTTGTGTTCTTTGACAAAACACAAAACGTTTTAGAAAGAGACAAGAGAGAAACTTTAAAGACCAAAAGTTTTGAGTCCCTAAAAGTATTTTTGTGCTGGAGTTTTGAGGTAAGAACTAAGTAGTCACTAGTATAATTAAAAAATAATAATATCAATTTAAAGGACCAAAAAAAAGTAAGAGTAAATTGTTTATAGCTATATCTTGGGATTCAAAGGACCAGCTCCTTTTGTCTCTGTAAAACTGCCATAGAGAAACACTATGATTACCAGTTTTAAAACTTTTGATACAGTGGCCTCATCAAGAGGCTTGGTTAGACGAAAACCATAGCTTTTTCTGGCAAACCAGAATCTTCTCGCTTTTGACTGCATACTCAGTCTCCTCTCTCCTGCAACTCCACCTCATCCCCTTTGCTAATGTTGTGATTGCATCCATGAAATAACTCGATTCTCGGATTATAACATATCCATTCGGTCGCAAGATCCTGTCCATCTCTAGCAAAACGTACTTCATCTCACACCTGTTCACAATATAGTTCAAGAAACACTTCAATACCAAAAAAGCCAAATCGTAACAACTCAAACTTAAACACCATACCAAATTGAACAATAGTAAATTTTTGTACCTGTGACTCTCTAAGGTAAAAAGGCTGTCAAGGTGAAGAAGATCATATGTTCTTGGATATGTCGAGAAAGCTTCGCACCTGCAAATTTAGTAACAGGTTAATATCACAAAGACCAAATAACGAAAACAGAGTGTTTCTTGAAAAAAATGAAAACTTACCAGTCGTGGTAAGTTCCGATGAGACCGCGATCAAAGACAACAGGCAGTGAGTTTGCGCTGTACGAGGAGACAACATTCATGACCCAAACAGGATCCTCGATGAGAGCTGCAGCAAAACCTCCATAAACAGTGTTCATATCCATAACATTTCTTATCTTGTCTGTCCCAAGACCTGGTAATATTTTCTTGTAATGCTTAACTCTGTTCTTCCATTTACCATCATCGTGTTTCAAACCACTCGCGCTCCCTCCGTGTACATCACCGATTCTCTCAGGCGCGACGTTTAACCTCTCAGGCCATTTTGGGATTGACCCGAGACCCGAGTTCTTGACTTTAGAGGTCGGAGCAACCACGCAGGGACGGAGGGGAGTGTACCAAGCAGAGTCAGGTTCTATGCTGTCGTCACATTTTGGAGGGTAAGCTTCCATGTTCTTTGCGATTTTGTCGTAGCAAGATTTGTCTGAAAGCTTCTGCCACACGGCTATGTCGTCTTTTTGGGCGTACTTCTTGAAACACATGGAGGTTAGAAGTGTCTGAAGCTTGTTGTAGTCAGATTTCTGTTCTTCCATGGTTGTGTTCCATCCACGCCATCGTCTGTTATAGTTCACAGGTGGACCAGAAAGAATCCAGAAACCTCCTGGTCGAACTATACGATGAATCTCAAGCAAATAGATTCCACCTGCATGATCAGAGATCACATTTTTAATGAGTTGAGATAAATGGAATATACACCAATCACAAGAACTCAAATGCATTAGTAGATATCACTATGGAGTAGTCAATACATTTCTTATAGTTTTTGAGCTACTTACCAAATTCAGTCCAGGGAATAAGACACCTTGAGCAATGAGCCATATCAAATGCATTTGAAGGGAAAGGGAGACGTTGCGTAGAGATAATGCCGAGGATCGCAGGAATCCCACGTTCAAGAGCAAACTGAACCTGAGCTTCATGGTTATCTCTTGGAGCAAGAGAGAGTGATAGAATCCCACGGTCCAAAAGATCACCTCCCCAGCTAGCAACCTGCATAAGAAGAAACCACGTAAAATTATAACTCGAACCGATTAGAGAGTAAATTATAAACAAGTTCGAGTAGTTGGAAGAGAGACTAACCCCACAGCCAGTATCAATGGCAGTCCTGACTGTTCCATCTTTCATTCCAGGAATCAGATCTTGCATCAAATCAACATAGTGACTAACTCCACGAGGAAACATGGTACCACCACCGGGGAAATGGAACTTGTCTCCTTCTTTCTGAAGCCAATGCTGGTTTGATTTTTGCTTATTGATCCAATCATAAGGCACGTTTCTATACCAACACTGTTCTCGGCTCTTAGGCCATCTTATAGGTGGTTTATACCCGTCTGGTGGTGGGATTAAACACTCGCTTTTTTCATAAACCGCAGGACAATGACGCTCCAAGAAACTTAAGCGATGAGTACCGTATTTTTTCCATCTCTGAGAGAACAAGAAACACAAACAATAGTTCAATTATATGCAACTAGAAGTGTATATACATAAGTTGAGAGTGGAACTAATGTTACCTTTGGATCGGTGCAAGGGGTGTAATCTTGGAACTCTGATCCACATTCAGGGAAAGAAACGGATTTGATTTGAATAGGAGAAACCGTAGGTTCCTTAGGGGAAGCTACAGCCTTTGTAGTGATGGTTCTTGAGACATCTTTGACTTCGATCTTGTGTCTCTCAGAGCAAAATATACCACCAAGATAGAAGGAGAAACCGCAAAATGCGATAAACAGAATCGTTAGTGACAAGATCCTAGAAGAACCCTTTTCCTGTTGTGAAGATTGCTTCCCGCTCTTCATTACTTCAGTTACACCAAAAGATGTATCCAAACCCCACCTGCAGAGTCAAAACCAAGTATATATAATCAGATCATAACAAAATTGCCAAAACACTCAGCAGATCAACTGAAGAACAGAAACATGACTTGGTTAAGGAAGTGGAAGCCTAACTGGAAGACTTAAACGGGCTGGATCAGAAACTAAAGTTTGGATCTTTGATCAAATACAATAAACAAGATTTAAGATTTAGAACAAATGGATCTGAAATTAGACACTTTCCAACACAGTGTAAGTTCTGTTTCATGTACATGATTTATTATGGGTCCCCAAAAGTAAAGGCCATCCCCTTAAAGCATCCCACTACTAGCTATGTCAAAAAAAAAGTTGAAAATTTTGAAGACATCAGACGCAACTACTCATTTGTTTTAACGCTAAAAATATAAGTCTAAGTCTCAACATCAACAAAATTATGGATTTTTATCATTTCTCCCAAAGATCGAAACTTTGCAGCAAAAGAAATTCCAGTTTGAGAAAATTTAAGGGAAGAAAAAAAAGAAGTGAGTTCTGAAGAAAACTCATCGAAAGATCAGATCTTCAAATGATTCAGAAATGCCCATTAACAAAAACAAGTCTTACATAAACAGTGGTTACAGCTCTTAAGCTCTAAAGAAATGGATCTGACACACACAGAAAAGATAAAAAAACAAAAACAGAGGAAACTTAGATTTAACTTACAGTGTTTTTTGGTTTGGTCTTTGGGAGGAAGAGAAGAACAAGAGTTGAAATTTCTGGGAATAATCTGTGGGAGATAAAGAGTTGAAGTAGGTAAGAGATAAGAAGTTAAGAGAGTCCTAAGATGAAGGGAGAGAAGAAGAGATCTCCGTAGATCTCTCTAACACACACTCTCAAGTCTGTGTTTTTAGTTTTTTGGACAACAAGTGATTGATACTTATCAGACAGATAGAGAAAGGTTTTATTATATATAAAAAATAAAAATATCTTTCTTTCTTCCTCTGTTGAATCTCTCTCATTCGCGTTCCTTCGTTCCCATTCTTCTTTCTCCTCTCTCTCTCTCTCTCTCTCTCACTAGATTTTTCGATTTCTTTATAAGTATTATTTTTTCTGATTTTTTTAATCTATTTTGGTATATTTTTGCTACAGAGATAAAAAAGTGTTTCCCTTTATTGTAATTTAGACAAATTGTTAAATCTCTTTCATCTCTACTTTTTCTGTTTCTCACTTTCCCATTCGGTATGTGAGACGATATTGATGAAGGGATATGAAAGTTGTTGTCACAGTAGCGACTACTACAACAAATGAACAAAGTTTGTTTAAAGCGTGACCGGAAAAACAAAAAGTATATAACATTTCAGTTCATCTCCAATGGGTTTACTAAAAAACACCATTTTGGTGTAAGTTTTGGGTCAAAAACTCTCCAGTGGTCAAATTTTGGTGTGATGCTATCTACAGCCATAACCGTTATTCACTTGTTGTTTTAGTAATTAATTGATAAATTAAATAATAGGAGTATAAAATAGTTTAAAAGTTATAATTTAATAATAATATGTAATTTTACTATATAATATTAATATATTAATGTAATTATGTAGTAATAAGTATTAACTAATAATATTTTTAAAATTTTTTAACATAATAATCAATATTAAATTTTTATATGTTATTTCGTGACATGTCATAATTTTTTTGTCTTTTTATTTTAATTAATATAAAATTTTATTTTATTTATAAAAATTATCAACATTAATACAAAAATTGATTAAATTGATTATAAATCCAATGTATTGGAAACACAAAATTTTAAATTTAAACGCTAACAAACATAAAAACTATTAAAAATATAGAAAAGTAAAGAATATAGTAAATTAGTAATAGATATTCATCTTTTAGTGTTGATACTAAAGAAAACAAAATTGTGGTGTTAAAATTACAATAAAAATGGTGTATAGCGATGAAGATGTCAAAAAAAAAAAAAAAAAATCACTATTATGTATGAGGGGAGCCACTATTGTTTTTAAATGAGTATTCTCCGGAATTATATTTTTATAATTATCTAAAATAGTACATTGATTTTGTCAAAAAAAAAAAAAAAAAAATAGTACATTGATAAATTTGTGGCAAAGTTTTCAAAGATGACTACTTTTTCTTACCTCGTCTACTTATTACATGAGATTCTAATATAGCAATTTCAATCATAATGAATGATTAAGCCTTTAATGAGACTTCTTTGAAGTAACCCATCTCTTCATCATTGATGTTTGGAAGTTCCAACCAGTGGGAGAGATAAAGGGGACCATATGTATTTGTCCCTCTTTTTTATTTAAAACTATTTCTTCCCCATCTATATTGTTTTTTTCTTTCATTTATCTCTAAACATTAATCACTAAACTACATTGAGTAAATTAGACAAGTCACAAGTGATATTGATAGGTTTGTACTTATAAATTTAATAGTAATAGTATACAAATTAAGTGAAGTAAGTATTTTAGTTACCATAATTTTTGTAGTTTAGGTCGGTATATCAAATCAGTCTAGTTTTATTGGTAAAAATAAAATAAAAATCAGTCTAGCTTCCATGATTTTTCTTCTTTATTTTTCTTTCTCCTAAAGTAGTAGTATTGTATTATTATGAAACAAACTATTTTAATAATTTTAGTGCTGGAAAAAAAGGTCGAGATCTAATATAACTCTAAAGTGGAAAAGAAAAAGAAAAATAATACGTGCATCGGTGCATGGGATATTATAATTCAGAGAGAGCAACCATTTGTAAGTTAACACGTAACCCAACACAAAGCTTGAGACTCTTTGACGACATGGATACGCATTTTCATGAACGATGCAATTTGTAATCTTCTTCTTCATTCAGCGTCAATCAGTGAGTGATGCTCTTCTTTATTTTCCGAGGCTTTCAAACCAAAACAAAAAAGATTCATTTGGTTTAATAAAATTAAAATATTAAATATGTCGGCTGAGGAATAAAAGAGCACCGACAGAAGAATGCATCTGCCTTTATTCTTTGCTTTGGAATTCTAAATAACAAAAACTGTGCTCTCTCTCTCTCTCTCTCTCGATCTTGACCTCGAGTCACAGGTTCATATTCACTTCTTGAAATAGTTCAAAGTATTTTGCAATTTGCAGTAATAATAATACTTTGAAAATAATCACAAGTACTACAGTATATAATTTTTAGTGGAACGTATCCGTATGTGACTTTGTTGAATCATTGGAAATTAGTCCAAACGTACTAACGTAGATATCAAAATAATAACGACGGAGACATATACATGGGTCCTGTTATAAAAAAGATAAGCAAAAAAGTTTGATGCGGACATATTTACACTCAAGTAAGCATCTACAATGACATATGATTATGGATGATTATAACTGGTGGCTTATGCCTTGAATGGTTGGTTGGTATACGCTGGAACCGACTACAGTCGAATCAGTTTGCTATTCTATATTTTCTGACCAAAAAAACTTGAACAATAAAATTTTACTATATATCTGCAGTTTTTGGTATGTTTTAAAAGTGTTATACAGTAGAACCTCTATAAATTAATAATCTTTAAATTAATACTCGCTATAAATTAATAAATTTTTCCGGTTCACCAGTGTAAAAAATAACATATTTCGATAAAATAATAAAATAATAATTTTTTTTGGAAATCCAGTGTAAAAATATGGTCCCATCAATATCATAAATTAATAATCATATAAACTAATATATATATATATATATATAATCTAGTGAAATATATGATTATATTGTTATTTTCCTATTATTGAATTTGTATTCTTGTTGGAACTCATCTCTAATCTTTCTGACTGTATCAAAACTTCTATTGTTGTCTTTTTAGTCGCATCCAAAAATTGTAAAGAGTTATATACGCTATTGATTCCTTACATATAATTGGTTCTAAATGTACCGCACTATCTTTTTGAACTTCATCATGTAGCAGCGATTTGGCGGTCAGGGAGTTACAACTACGAACTTCTAAATGTATCATTTT
This sequence comes from Camelina sativa, assembly GCF_030686135.1. Lineage (NCBI taxonomy): Eukaryota > Viridiplantae > Streptophyta > Magnoliopsida > Brassicales > Brassicaceae > Camelina > Camelina sativa. Next base: position 16,257,401 of record NC_141896.1, on the reverse strand, counting down.
CATCTGAATAGTACATTATTGACATATATCATATTACAATAGCCAAGATTATTAATCAAATCATCAAGTTCATAAATGTCAACTTCATAAATTAATATATTATTAATTTATCGATAAATTAAAACCTCTATTAATTAATAAAATTTCATGGTTCCGACATTATTAATTTATAGAGGTTTTACTGTATATTCTAGTATGGAGTTTAACATATCAAAATGTTAGAACACATTGTTTAGTATGCAGTGTACATGCCAACCATTCAAAGCCTTAATGGCAAATAACTGAGTTCAAAATACAAAAAAAAATCATATTTTATATTTTAAAGTAATTATAACCTGATTTAATTGTGAGCATAAACATGGTATAATTATTTGTATTAATTGTATATTTTCATAAATAAATACAATTATTATGTTTTTTTGACATCACAATTATTATGTATGCAATTACAAATACAAACAAATAATTCATTTTTGTCATTTGTAAATAATGTAAATACAAAAGTTATGTGTCTTTAGTTTAGTTTTTTTTGGGGGCCAATTTCTTTAGTTTACAAACGCAAACACTGTTATAATATTAGTCTGTATCAACATGAATCCCAAAATACATAATTCCATCAAGAGGGGTAATGTAAAAACCGGACCAAAAGATCTGGTTACATACACATCAATGACCATTATTGGTTCTGTTATAAATAAACCGGGGGAAGAGTTCTTGTACTGTCGTTCGTTATCAATCAATTGTCGTAGTAACATGACAATGTGCTTAAAGTTTCAAACTTTCCCACATGGGTGTGTTAGCATTTTCACCATTTGACTTTGTTGTACACAGATTAGTAGTTACTGACCAAACTCTTTTATGTGAGTTTGGCTAAAAGGGAATCAAATCATATATAAGTATTAGTTTCTTCTCCTTGGACTTCACATTGAACAACATCGTATTGATTCCTCTGTAAACCAGATATATATGTACATAAAGAGAGCTCATCGGTGACTCACTGATGCATCTCGAAAACCCATCTGACTGCATTGTTTTGAGCTGAGGAACGAGAGGTATGAATCTTGATGATTGATGATAAGGGATCCTGAAAAATAACACAACCCATAAGCTATTTAACATATGTGATGATGATATGTTTCTGTAAGAGTTCAATGAAACCTGAAATATTCAAGCAAGGATCCGGACATGAACAAAAGCGATGATATCTCTTGTAACCATTTTTACCTGGGAAATAGTAGAAATGAAGCACACTCACTCCTTAATCAGGCATCGGTTTGTCATGTACCCAGAGACCTTTCCTCATTAACCATTTTGGGGGATTATATTCTGAAAGGGCTCGTTGCAGCAAATCATCTGGTTTCACTCCGCTTCTTAACATATGTTCATACAACAATGCAGCTTCAACGAGTCTTCCAACTTTGCAGCAACCACGGATAAGAATTCCGTAGGCAACAACATCAGGCAATAACTTTGAATCTATAGCTTGATGGAAGATATTTTTTGCTTCATCCACTCTTCCTCGTTTGCAAAGACCATCGATTATGATGGTATAGCTTATTATGCTTGGAGATATACCTTTCTCTTGCATATCCTCAAAAAACTTGAAAGAACCTTCAATATCTACGGACTTTGAAAACCAATCCATTAGACAACCGTATGTGACAACATTCGGATTAGGACCCTTTTCCTTCATTGTGGAGAATATCCTTATAGCATCATCCATATCATTGTTTTTACAGAGCGCATGGATAAGTATAGTCAAAGTAACGGAGTTGGGTCCAAAAGGGGTACATTTTAGCATCTCGAAGATCCTCGCTGCTTCATCTAACCTTCTCAAAGAACAAAAGCCACATATCATTGTGTTATATGTCACAATATCAGGCTCCATTTTTCCTTTGAAAAGATTTTTGAAGTACTTAGAAGCATCCTCCACACGATGACTTTTGAACAGCAAATTAATGACGACATTACACACTGCAATATCCGCAGAGATTTGATTCCTCTGCATAAGATCAAAAAGCTGAAGGCCAATGGTTGGCTTCATATGCTTGCAGAATGCATCCATTAGGGTACAGAATGCTACAGCATCAAGTTCCAAACCCATTTTGAACATCCGGAAAAACAGAAATAATGCTTCTTCTAATCTACCCTCCATCACACTCACCCTTATAAGCGAAGTGAATGTGGCTACATCAGGTTTTATACCATATATCCCAATTAATCTAAACACCTTCAAAGCCTCGTCAAAACGATTTAACTTACACCAGCCATTTATCAAGGAATTAAAAACTACAACATTGGGCTGGACAGACTGGCCTAGAGTCTTAACAGAGAATCTCAAAGCATTGAGCATAAGCCCTTGCTTACAAAGGCCATCCACAAGCACGCCATAAATGATAACATCAGGCGTATAACCCATCTTTATCATATCCTCATACAAAGCAAACCCGGATCTCAAGTCACCACACTTGCAAAAACCATCAATGAGACTGCTATAAGTGACAACAGATGGCTCCAGACCACGTTTCAAGATATGACCATATATACCAAAAGCCTCGTATATTCTACCATCCTGGCACAAGCCTTTTATGAGAATGGTGTAGGTAACGACATTAGGGGAAATCCCTTGAAACAACATTCTCTTGTACACATCAGACGCTGTAGTTATATCCCCGACTTTTACATATACATCAATTGTTGAACTGAAAACAACGACGTCCAACTTCATGCCTTTACGTAAGGCCTGCAAGAAAAGTTTATGACCCATTCCTAACATCCCTGCTTTGAAGTATCCATCAATTACAGTACTGTAAGCAATCAAATCTGGCGCTATACCCTTCAGTTCCATAACTTTAAAAAGCTCAGACGCTCTATCCATTTCACCTCTTTTGCAGAACCCATTAATCAACGTACAAAAAGTCACCACATTAGGTGCCGGACCACAATCCAACACCAATCGTAACATCCTAGAAGCTACCTCTATCTGATCAACCGAAAGAACCTTTAAAATCTTATTACAAGAAACTATATCAACACGAAAACCTCTCTGTATCACTAGCCGGTGAAAATCTAAAGCCTTCGTAACCTCTCCTTTGCAGAAAAGAGCATCCAACACAAATCCATGAGTAGTCACACCACACAGTTTATCAAAATGATCAACTATTAAGTCAACACGAGCACCATCAATCAAAGAATTTAGCAACCTATATACAGAATCCTCCGGTATAACTACACCCAATTGAATACTACACAAAAATATCTTCATAGCTTCATCAACCATACCATATTTACAACAACCATTAATCAAAAACCTGTAAACATCACCATGTCTCAAGCAAACCTCCATTGACCTATCCTTAATCGAACCCAGAACGTGAAAATCCTTCCCACGATTCACAACCATTTCATCGAACACCTTATCTGCAACATCGAACATCCCATTCCGGATCAAAACATGAGCAATGGTATAAAAAGAAGGATCCTTCCCAGAAATCTCTGCCCATCGAAAATACTCTACCGCAGAACTGGGTTCCGATTCAAGCGAAAGAAGAACCAAGTTCGTCTCGTTTCGTTGCAAATTTAGGCCGTAGTCAGAATCTAATAAGTTAAAGTTTCCTTCTTTGATTGCTTTAGATACACCAGCGGCGAGGGCTTTAACAGAATCAGACGAAAACACATGAGTGTTTAGCTTCACGAAGACAGAGTAAAACGGCGGGAAAAACTTGCGTAATCGTAAAGACGATGAAGATAAATGAAACATCTTTTCACAGAGTTCCCATCGCCGCGGAAACAGAGCGACTCTGTTTTTTTATTTTTTTTTCTTCTAAACTAATTTAAAAATTGACTTAAACATATATATAATACGAGCTTTAACAAATGATATGGGCTTTTTAAGTGAACCGGCCCAATATAATTATTGAATAAACCCGACGTCGTTCTACATCGTTAAACCCTAATTACATAGCCGCCGTGTAAATGACCCGGTTTATCTCCACCCGACCCGATTGAATAAAAAACTATGGGCTTTATTGGTTCAGCCCACTAAGACTGATGAGAGTTCGTTTCTTTATTTAATGGAAGCGATTCTTTGCTCTCAAAACCCTTATTCAATACTCTTGTATCTACCGCCGTGCATTCTCAATCTCCGGCGCCGCATCAGCGCCGGTGTCTCTGTTTTATTTGCTCATAACGATGATTTCGTATCTGGGTTTTGCTTTAATTTAGATTATATCCTAAATATGTAGTGAAGTTTGATACTTTTTGTTGTTTTTGGTTCCAAATTTAATGTGTTTGGGGTTAAGAGAATGATGAGATTTTGCACTATGTATCGAAGGCTATGTCAATTATTACTGTGGCATAGTCTTTGAATCAAAAAAAGTGCAGAAAGAGAGAGCTGTTAAATCAGCAAGCGGCCAGACAACCGTCGGGATAGATCCACAGGTGAATCGGATTTTGTCATCTGCTTTCAGCTACTAAATCTATCTTACAAGTTTTGTGAACATGAAAAATCTCATTTTTTTTTTTTTTTTTTTGAATTTTTGCGATACTTGAATTGGTTTGTGTTATTGGAGTTGTCATTGTTGTTGTTATTGCACCTTGAATTGAAAAGGTCATGCTTCGTTCTGGTGGCATGGCCATTTTCGAGGATGCGTAAAGTGATTGCTGTTAAGTCAGTAAGCGGCCAGACAACCGTTGGGATAGATCCACAGGTGTTGCGGTTTCTCTCTCCGCTCTCTGCCTACTAAATCTATCCCACATTTTCATGTCTTCTTTATGGATTCAAGTTTCCTGGTTAAATCTTTGATTCCTTTGTGAAAGTGTTTGGAGTTGGGCATGAGATGTGTTGTTAATGATGGGAGAGTTGGTTTGGTTTTGCAGATATCCTAAACAGATAGAAGTCTTTGTTTGAGAAATGTTCTAGTTGGATTTACAATTGAGATTTGAGCTAATTTATCTGGCACTAGTATTGGTATTGGTTTTGGCCCTGAACAAAAAAACATATGATAAGATCATTAAGATTTGTGAAAATCAATTTGATTTAAGTTCCATCTCAAAATTTGAGTAATTAAATCGTTTGGTCACTTTTATTTCACAATAAGAATATGAAACTCAAACCTATTACAAACATTTGTTGAATCAATTTAGGTTTATATCTTTTGGAGTAACAGTAAGCGAATCAAACTTTTAAGCCTAAAGCAATTATGTTGCAGCCAACCCGAATAGTATAGAACATGACTATTTCCATGATCATACAAAGTCAGTATGCTTGTGGGGATTCGGAAGTTTTACAATCGTTTGGTGCACAATGCATCCAATTGAAAAGAAACAATGATAGAAGAAGTTGAAGATATTTGACAGAGGTGGGCTGATTGTCTTGTTCGATCTTTAAGATCTTTAATTTCTGAATCCACTTTTGTAAATTCTTATCCTCCGGTTTGATAGAAGCTGGAAAAAATAGAAGCCAGAAGTAATGGTGATGATTTGTTTCTCTCCTCCACCAAGAAACATTTAGGACTTGAAGGTGCACAC